>NC_044978.1:44620996-44871982 GCF_008728515.1 Papio anubis | reverse complement strand
AAGTGTCTTCTTTTGAGAAGTGTCTATTCATATCCTTCTCCCACTTCTTGATGTTTTTTTTTTTTTTTTCTTATAAATTTGTTTAAGTTCCTTATAGATTCTGGGTATTAGACCTTTGTCAGATGGATGGATTGCAAAACTTTTCTCCCATTCTGTAGATTGCCTGTTCACTCAGATGATAGTTTTTTGTTTTTGTTTTTGTTTTTGTTTTTTTGCTGTGCAGAAGCTCTTTAGTTTAATGAGATCCCATTTGTCAATTTTGGCTTTTGTTGCAATTGCTCTTGGTGTTTTAGTCATGAAGTCTTTACCCATGCCTATGTCCTGAATAATATTGCCTAGATTTTCTTCTAGGGATTTTATGGTTTTAGGTTTTACATAAGTCTTTAATCCATCTTGGGTTAATTTTTGTATAAGGTGTAAGAAAGGGATCCAGTTTCAGCTTTCTGCATATGGCTAGCCAGTTTTCCCAGCACCATTTATTAAATAGGGAATCCTTTCCCCATTGCTTGTTTTTGTCAGGGTTGTTGAAGATCAGATGGTTGTAGATATGTGGTATTATTTCTGAGGTCTCTGTTCTGTTCTATTGGTCTATATATCTGTTTTGGTATTAGTATCATGCTGTTTTTGTTACTGTAGTCTTGTAGTATAGTTTGAATTCAAGTAGTGTGAAGCCTCCAGCTTTGTTCTTTTTGCTTAGGAGATTCTTGGATTTATGAGTAGAGCTGTCTACTTTTTGAAGAAGGTTTTTAATTGCTTCTGTATGACTTAGCTAAGCTCTTCTGTCTTTTTATCCTCATTGCACCATTGTTATAAAACTGATTTTATTTTATACTACTTCTCCTTTGCCTGACCCAGAAATTACTGGTTGAATGTGTTGTTCTTTATACCACTGATTATAGGAAAAGCCAGAAAGAAAATCTGACCTTTACATTGTCTTTCATTTTAGCCTAATATGCCAATGTTTAATGAATTTAATCTTTCTGTTTGTTGCACTAGAAATGCTGGTAATTACATGTTCAGTACTTAAATGGTGTGTCCAACAACGAGGCTGAATATAATTTTATTCTTTTAGTAGCTTTATTAAGGTTTAACAATATTATATATATTTATGATGTATAATGTGATGTTTTGATGTGTATACATTGTGAAAGAATTAAATCAAATTACTTAGCATATTCATCAGCAAACATACATTTTTTTGTGTGGTGATAACATTAAAGATCTAGTCTCCTTTCAGTTCTCGAGTATACAATATTATTATTAACTGTACTCACCATGCTGTATAACGAATGTCCAGAACACATTTCTCCTGTCTTACTAAAACTTTGTATCTTTTGACCGGCATCTTCTCATTCCCCAACCCACCCGCAGCTTCTGATAACCACCAGTCTGCTCTGCTTCTGAGTTCAACTTATAAAAATTTTATGTATATGTGAGTTCAATAGTATTTGTCTTTCTGTGCCTGGCTTATTTCACTTTACATAATGTCTTCCAAGTTCATCTATGTTATCACAAATGACAAGATTTCTTGCTTTTTAACAGCTGAGCAGTATTCCATTGTGTATGTGTAAATTTATGTGTGCGTGTGTATGCACACATATTAAAAATTCATTCATCCATCAGTGGACACTTAGGTTGATTCTATAGTGTGACTATTATGAATGATGCTTCAGTGAATATGGGAGTGCAGATCTCTCTTTAATGTACTGATTTTTTTGTCCTTTGGATATATACCCAGATGTAAGATCGCTGAATCATATAGTACTTCTATTTTTAAGTTTTTGAGGAACGTCTACACCATTTTTCATAATGGCTATACTAGTTTACATTCCCACCAACAGTGTGCAAGGGTTTCTATTTTCTCATCCTCACCAATACTTATCTTTTGTCTTTTTGATGAAAGTCATCCTAACAGATGTGAAATGATATCTCATTGTGGCTTTAATTTGCATTTCCTTAATGATTAGTGATGTTGAGCATTTTCTTTTCCCACGTACCTGTTGACTATTTGTATGTCTGCTTTTGAGGAGTGTCTACTCAGGTCCCTTGCCCATTTATAAAATTGGATTATTTGTTTTCTTGCTATTCATTCTCTACACTTTTACTCCTCCTTCATTTTATGTGTTTGATGTTATAATTTACTAGTTTCTTTTTAAGACAGTGTTTTGCTCTGTCACCCAGGCTGGAGTACAGAGGTGCAATCTTGGCTTACTGCAGCCTTGACCAACTTCCCAGGCTCAAAGCCTTCTTCCTCCTCAGCCTCCCAAGAAGCTGGGACTATAGGCATGAACCACCATGCCTGGCTTTTTTTGGGTTTTTTTTTTTTTGTTTTTTTGTTTTTTTTGGTAGAGACGAGGTCTCACTATATTGCCCAGGCTTATAACTTATATTTTTTATGTTGTGTGTCCTTTAAGAAATTAATATAACTATGGTTATTTTTTAGTAGTTTTGTCTCTTAGTCTTTACACTAGAAATATTTGATTTACACACCATTACAGTATTAATGTAGAACTCTGTTCCTTAGTTCAGCTAAAACCAGGTTCTTGTCATATGAACAGGAAGGATTAGGAACGGGGAGACCTTGGAGGGTGAGGGGAATGAAATTTATTGGGTAAAAAGGAAAATGAAAAAAGAAAAAAACTCTCAACAAAGCAAGAGGGAATCCTTCTGACAGGCTCTCCACCTCACAGATTGATTCCAGGCCACACACACAGGAACTGAAGAGGCCAGGCTCCTCCCTCCTGGACACAGTGTGAACTTCTCATGGCAACCCTCCTGCACACTTCATTCTCACAGTGCCCAGGTGGGTTGGAGATTCTCCAGGAACCCTCACCCTTATCTGTCTCCCACATCTGCCTCCCTCTAAAGAAGTACATTTAACTACCATTAAAATAAGGACAAGGATAAGGATGAAGACTGATTTTAACTGCTTCCTGCTGACAGGGAGCACTGTTTTGGGGAAAACTGCAGTCAGATCTCCCTCAGAGGCCTATCTGAGGGTCCCTGGCAAAAGGGGCCATTGTCCGAGGCTCTGGTTGCATGACGTTTGGAGTTTGATGGCCTGAAGGTGAAAAGAGACAAACGGGGTTATAAGAAAACATGTATCAAAATGAAACAAGGTGGAGGTGACAGCTCAAAAATCCCAAGACCTTTTACCAGTTTGCACAGGGAAAGGGAGGCCAAAAGCCTAACTGATAAAAAAAAAAGCTGTTACCCTTTTGCTGGCATATTGGGCTTCTGGGTTCCCTTCTCCTGAGCCCAATCCTAAGGCAACCAGTTTAAGGTTTGGGAAATTAACTTTTCCCAGTTTGGAGGATGTATCCGAGGGGAGTATCCCATAGTACAGAGACACAGTTACCTATCAGTGAAGGGAGGACAGAGGAGGAAAAAGGAAAAAAGAAAGCATTTTTCAAAGGCATGCCGGGAGTTCAGGATGCATTCAAAAGGGGCACAGACTGAAGATGAATGGCTACTTATCTAGAAAGAGGAGAGCGAGGCATCCCAGGTTCCCTTCTCTTCCTAGAAAATACCTGGGGTACATGAGGGAGAGAAAGTGAAGCATCCTTCTTTCTTCCATATTTATAACCCTCAGTCCCAGAGACTGTGAAAGTGTGCAACCCATGGGTGACTTTCACCCATGTTAATGGGTGCAGGGTTGGGGGAGTGGACAGGGGATGGGAATATTCACTCTTACTCATGTATGTGCTATTTTGCCTGCTGTCAGTAGCCTTTGAATTCCTTAGATGTAAAGGCCGGGCCCAGTAGCTCATGCCTGTAATCCCAGCATTTTGGGAGGTGGATCACAAGGTCAGGAGTTCAAGACCAGCCTGGCCAAGATGCTGAAACCGCGTCTCTACCAAAAATACAAAAATTAGCGGGCATAGTGGCACAAGCCTGTAATCCCAGCTACTTGGGAGGCTGAGGTAAGAGAATTGCTTGAACCCGCGCAGCAGAGGTTGCAGTGAGCTGAGATTGCACCACTGTACTCCAGCCCAGGCAACAGAGCAAGACTCTGTCCCAAAATAAGTAAATAAATAAATAAATAAATAAATAAGTAATAAAAAATGAATTCCTCATTGATGCCATGGATACTAGCATGACCTTTATCCATGAAATGGGAAGCTTGGCTTAATCAGCAGGAATTAGCCATGCTCACCTGCACTGTGCCTTTTAATTTCTGTTATTATCTGCTTCTGGATCCCTCAGATCATTTTCTTTTCTAGGGCTTTGACCCGAGGCTTGGAATGGAGTTTGGGACAAAAATATGTCTCAAGGCAGGTTGCATGGACTACTTATCATAAGCTGAATGGTAAGGTGAAGCTGTTCAATTGAGTCTTCCTCCAGCAAGGGAGAGAAAAGGATGTCTTGTGACACACCCAGATGACTGGTGGCTATAGTTATGCTTGCTAAGATTTGGGTGCATGGTACTTGGCTTTGGATAGCTCTCTTGGTCTTACTTTCCCAAAAAGGAATGCTCTAGGTAATGGGCATCCTATTTATTCCCATCGCCTGACAGGATTTGCAGGACCATCGCTTAGAACTAGAATATTGATCCAGATTTTTACATTATCCATTCCCTTTTTACTTTCTGAGCTGCAGTCAGAGACTGCTGGTTGGTTCACAGCAATATGCAGAGTTAGTTAGTCTAAAATGTAGGCAAAAACTTAAAAACAACTAACTAGTCTAGAATTTAATGCAAATGTATGATACGTTTTGAAACATAATTTCTCTCTCTCCGGTCCACATTTCTGTTAAAAAGCAAATCACGATAGGACCAAGTTCTTTGCAAAATAGACTTTAGTCTTAGACTTGACCTAGGGACTGGGGAATTTCTTGCCCCCAGCCAAGGGAAGCCAGGAGAGACTCTACTGGGAGGAACAGTGCATTCTGGCCTAGATACTGTGCTTTTCCCATGGTCTTTGCAACTGGCAGACCAAGAGATTCCCTCCAGTGCCTATGCCACCAGAGCCATGGGTTTCAAGCACAAAACTGGGTGGCCATTTGGGCAGGCACTGAGCTAGCTGCAGCAGTTTATTTTTCATACCCCTGTGGTACCTGGAACACCAAAGAGACAGAACCGTTCACTCCCCTGGGAAGGGGACTGAAGCCAGGAAGCCCAGTGGCCTGGCTTGGCAATTCCCACCTACATAGCCCAGCAAGCTAAGATCCATTGGCCTGAAATTCTTGTGCCAGCACAGCAGTCTGAGGTCGACCCGGGATGCTTGAGCTTGGCAGGGGAAGGGGCATCCACCATTGCTGAGGCTTGAGTAGTTGGTTTTACAATCACAGTGTAAACAAAGCAATCGGGAAGTTTGAACTGGGTGGAGCTGCTCAGCAAGGCCACTGTGGCCAGACTGCCTCTCTAGATTCCTCCTCTCTGGACAGGGAATCTCTGAAAAAAAGACAGCAGCCCCAGTCAGGGACTTAGAGATAAAATCCATATCTGCCTGGGACAGAGCACCTGGGGGAAAGGGCGACTGTGGGCACAGCTTCAGCAGACTTAAATGTCCCTGCCTGAGAGTTCTGAAGAGAGCAGTGGATCTCCCAGCACAGCGTTCAAGCTCTGCTAAGGATCAGACTGCCTCCTCAAGTGGACCCTGACCCCGGTGTATCTTGATTGGGAGACACATCCCAGTAGGGGCCGACAGACACCTCATGCAAGAGAGCTCTGGCTGGCATCTGGTGGGTGCCCCTCAGGGATGAAACTTCCAGAGGAAGGGACAGGCAGTAATCTTTGCTGTTCTGCAGCCTCCACTGGTGATACCCAGGAAAACAGGGTCTGGAGTGGACCTCCAGCAAACTCCAGCAGACCTGCAGCACAGGTGCCTGACTGTTAGAAGGAAAACTAACAAACAGAAAGGAATAGTATCAACATGAACAAAAAGGATGTCCACTCCGAGACCCCATCGGAAAGTCAGCAACATCAAAAAGCAAGGGTAGATAAATCCACAAAGATGGGGAGAAATCAGTGCAAAAAGGCTGAAAATTCTAAAAACCAGAATGCCTCTTCTCCTCCAAAGGATCACAACTCCTCAGCAGCAAGGGAACAAAACTGGACAGAGAATCAGTTTGACGAATTGACAGAAGTAGGCTGCAGAAGGTGGGTAATAACAAACTCCTCCGAGCTAAAGGAGCATGTTCTAACCCAATGAAAGGAAGCTAAGAACCTTGAAAAAAGGTTAGACAAATTGCTAACTAGAATAACCAGTTTAGAGAAGAACGTAAATGACCTGATGGAGCCTAAAAACACAGCATGAGAACTTCGTGAAGCATACACAAGTATCAATAGCCGAATCAATCAAGCGGAAGAAAGGATATCAGAGATTGAAGATCAACTCAATGAAATAAATCAAGAAGACAATATTAGAGAGAAAAGAGTGAAAAGAAATGAACAAAGCCTGCAAGAAATATGGGACTATGTGAAAAGACCAAATCTGCATTTGATTGGTGTACCTGAAAGTGATGAGGGGAATGGAACCAGGTTGGAAAACACTCTTCAGGATATTATCCAGGAGACCTTCCCCAACCTAACAAGGCAGGCCAACATTTAAATTCAGGAAATACAGAGAACACCACAAAGATACTCCTCGAGAAGAGCAACCCCAAGACACATAATTGTCACATTCACCAAGGTTAAAATGAAGGAAAAAATGTTAAAGGCAGCCAGATAGAAATATCAGATTACCTACAAAGGGAAACCCATCAGACTAACAGCAGATCTCTCAGCAGAAACTCTACAAGCCAGAAGAGAGTGGGAGCCAATATTTGATATTCTTAAAGAAAGAATTTTCAACCCAGAATTTCATATCCAGACAAACTAAGCTTCATAAGTGAAGGAGAAATAAAATCCTTTACAGACAAGCAAATGCTGAGAGATTTTGTTACCACTAGGCCTTCCTTACAAGAGCTCCCGAAGGAAGCAATAAACATGGAATGGAACGAATGGTACCAACCACTGCAAAAATATGCCAAATTGTAAAGACCATTAACACTATGAAGAAACTGCAACTAATGGGCGAAATAACCAGCTAGCATCATAATGATAGGATCAAAATCACACATAACAATATTAACCTTAAATGCAAATGGGTTAACTGCCCCAGTTAAAAGACACAGACTGCCAAATTGAATAAAAAGTCAAGACTCATCTGTGTGCTGTATTCAGGAGACCCACCTCATGTGCAAAGACACACATAGACTCAAAATAAAGGGATGGAGGAATCTTTACCAAGCAAATGGAAAGCAAAAAACAAAAAAACAATGGTTCCAATCCTAGTCTCTGATAAAACAGACTTTAAACCAACAAAGATCAAAACAGACAAAGAAGACCATTACATAATGGTAAAGGGATAAATTCAACAAGAAGAGCTAACTATCCTAAATATATATGTACCCAATACAGGAGCACCCAGATTCATAAAGCAAGTTCTTAGAGACCTACAAAGAGACTTAGTCACCCACACAATAATAGTGGGAGGCTTTAACACCCCACTGTCAATATTATATCAATGAGACAGAAAATTAACAAGGATATCCAGGACTCGAACTCAGCTCTGGATCAAGAAGACTTAATAGACATCTACAGAACTCTCCATCCCAAATCAACAGAATATACATTCTTCTCAACACCACATCTCACTTATTCTAAAATTGACCACATAATTGGAAGTAAAACACTCCTCAGCAAATGCAAAACAAAAAACTAAAAAACCCAGAAATCCTAACAGTCTTTCAAACCACAGTGCAATCAAATTAGAACTCAGGATTAAGAAACTCACTCAAAACTGCACAGCTACCTGGAAACTGAACAACCTGCTCCTGAATGACTACTGGGTAAATAACAAAATGAAGGCAGAAATGAAGATGTTCTTTGAAACCAATGCGAACAAAGACACAATGTACCAGAATCTCTGGGGCACATTTAAAGCAGTGTGTAGAGAGAAATTTATAGCACTAAATGCCCATAAGAGAAAGCAGGAAAAATATAAAATTCACACCATAAAATTATAATTAAAAGATCTAGAGAAGCAAAAGCAAACAAATTGAAAAGCTAGCAGAAGACATGAAATAACTAAGATCAGAGCAGAACTGAAGGAGATAGAGACACGAAAACCCCTTCCAAAAAATGAATGAATCCAAGAACTGTTTTTTTTTTTTTTTTTTAACATCAGCAAAATAGACCACTAGCCAGACTAATAAAGAAGAAAAGAGAGAAGAATCAAATAAAGGCAATAAAAAATGACAAAGGGTATATCACCACCGATCCCACAGAAATACAAACTACCATCAGAGAACACTATAAATACCTCTACGCAAATAAACTAGAAAATCTAGAAGAAATGGATAAATTTCTGGACACATACACCCTCCCAAAACTACAGCAAGAATAAGTTGAATCCCTGAATAGACCAATAACAACTTGTGAAATTAAGGCACTAATTAATAGCCTAACATCCAAAAAAAGTCCAGGACCAGATGGATTCACAGCCGAATTCTACCAGAGGTACAAAGAGGAGCTGATACCATTCCTTCTGAAACTATTCTAAACAATAGAAAAAAAAGAGAATCCTCCCTAACTCATTTTATGAGGCTAGCATCATCCTGATACCAAAACCTGGCAGAGACATAACAAAAAAAGAAGATTTCAGGCCAATATCCCTGTTGAACATCAGTGTGAAAATCCTCAATAAAATACCGGCAAACTGAATCCAGCAGCACATCAAAAAGCTTATTCACCACAATCAAGTCAGCTTCCTCCCCGGGGTGCAAGGCTGGTTCAACATACACAAATCAATAAACGTAATCCATCACATAAACAGAACGAATGACAAAACCACATGATTATCTCAATAGATGTAGAAAAGGCCTTTGACAAAATTCAACAGCCCTTCATGCTAAAAACTATCAATGAACTAGGTATTGATGGAACATATCTCAAAATAATAAGAGCTATTTATGACAAACCCACAGCTAGTATCATACTGAATAGGCAAAAACTGGAAGCATTCCCTTTGAAAACCAGTACAAGACAAGGATGCCCTCTCTCACCACTCCTATGCAACATAGTATTGGAACTTCTGGCCAGGGCAATGAGGCAAGAGAAAAAAAGAAATTTATTCAATTAGAAAGAGAGGGAGTCAAATTTTCTCTGTTTGCAGATGACATGACTGTGTATTTAGAAAACCCCATTGTCTCAGCCCAAAATCTCCTTAAGCTGATAAACAATTTCAGCAAAGCTCAGGATACAAAAATCAATGTGCAAAAATCACAAGCATTCCTATACAATGATAACAGACAAACAGAGAGCCAAATCATGAGTGAATAATTGCTACAAAGAGAGTAAAATACCTAGGAATACAACTTACAAGGGATGTGAAGGACCTCTTCAAAGAGAACTACAAACCACTGCTCAAGGAAATAAGAAAGGACACAAACAAATGGAAAAACATTCCATACTCATGGATAGGAAGAATCAATATCACGAAAATGGCCATACTGCCCAAAGTAATTTACAGATTCAATGCTATCCCCATCAAGCTACCATTGACTTTCTTCAAAGAATTGGAAAAAACTACTTTAAATTTCATACAAAACCAAAAAGACAGCCCAGATAGTCAAGACAATCCTAAGCAAGAACAAAGCTGGAGGCATCACACTACCTGACTTCAAACTATACTACAAGGCTACTGTAACAAAAAAACAGCATAATACTAATACCAAAACAGATATATAGACCAATGGAACAGAACAGAGGCCTCAGAAATAACACCACACATCTACAACCATCTGATCTTTGAGAAACCTGACAAAAACAAGCAATGGGGAAAGGATTCCCTATTTAATAAATGATGTTGGGAAAACTGGCTAACCATATGCAGAAAGCTGAAACTGGATCCCTTTCTTACACCTTATACAAAAATTAACTCAAGATGGATTAAAGACGTAAACATAAGACCAAAAGCCATAAAAACCCTAGAAGAAAACCTAGGCAGTACCATTCAGGACATTGGCATGCACAAAGACTTCATGACTAAAACACCAAAAGCAATGGCAACAAAAGCCAGAACTGACAAACAGGGTCTAATTAAACTAAAGAGCTTTTGCACAGCAAAAGAAACTATCATCAAAGTGGACAGGCAACCTTAAGATTGGGAGAAAGTGTTTGCAATCTATCTGTTTGACAAAGGGCCAATATCCAGAATCTATAAAGACCTAAACAAATTTACAAGAAAAATAACAAACAACCCTATCAAAAAGTGGGCAAAGGATATGAACAGACACTTCTCAAAAGAAGACATTTGGCCGGGCGCGGTGGCTCAAGCCTGTAATCCCAGCACTTTGGGAGGCCAAGATGGGCGGATCACGAGGTCAGGAGATCGAGACCATCCTGGCTAACACGGTGAAACCCCGTCTCTACTAAGAAATACAAAAAATAGTGGGGCGAAGTGGCAGCGCCTGTAGTCCCAGCTACTCGGGAGGCTGCGGGCGGATAATGGCGTTAAGCCGGGAGGCGGAGCTTGCAGTGAGCTGAGATCCGGCCACTGCACTCCAGCCTGGGCGACAGTGCGAGACTCCGTCTCAAAAAAAAAAAAAAAAAGAAGAAGACATTTATGTGGCCAAGAAACATACGAAAAAAAGCTCATGACCACTGGTCATTAGAGAAATGCCAATCAAAACCACAATGAGATACCACCTCATGCCAGTTAGAATGGCGATCATTACAAAAGTCAGGAAACAACAGATGCTGGCAAGGGTGTGGAGAAATAGGAATGCTTTTACACTGTTGGCGGGAGTGTAAATTAGTTCAACCATTGTGGAAGACAGTGTGGCGATTCCTCAAGGATCTAAAACCAGAAATACCATTTGACCCAGCAATCCCATTACTGGGTACATACCCAAAGGATTACAAATCATTCTATTTGAAAGACACATGCACACATATGTTTATTGCAGCACAGTTCACAATAGGAAAGACTCAGAACCAACCCAAATGCCCATCAATGTTGGCCTGGATAAAGAAAATGTGGCACATATACACCATGGAACACTATGCAGTCATAAAAAGGATGAGTTCATGTTCTTTGCAGGGTCATGGATGAAACTGGAAACTATCATTCTCAGCAAAGTTACGCAAGAAGAGAAAACCAAACACTGCCTGTTCTCACTCATAAGTGGGAGTTGAACAATGAGAACACATGGACACAGGGAGGGGAATATTACACACCAGAACTTGTTGGGGGATGGAGGGCTGGGGTATGGATAGCATTAGGAGAAATACTTAATGTAGATGACGGGTTGATGGGTGCAGCAAACCACCATAGCATATGCATACCTATGTGACAAACCCGCACGTTCTGCACATGTACCCCAGAGCTTAAAGTATAATAATAATAATAATAATAAAGAAAATGGATTCTTATTGCACTGCTGCAAGCAACTATATTGCCATAAGTTAAGAATATTCACAACTAGTTTCCAAATTCTGGAGAAGCCAGGCAGAAGGGAGAGGGAGAGAGACAAGTATGCTCCAAATTTTGTTCACAGGAGGATATCTTAATTTTTAAAGACCATAAGTAGCTCAAAATATGTTTCCTTGACTCTAAAAAACAAAGTGAGGATGAGCAAATTCCAAGCAAAAGTCAAAAAAATTGATTCAGTTATCAGAAACCTGCATTTGAGAGCACCTGTGAAAGTTCTATAGCTGATGATAAACCATCATGGGAAGAGGATCAAAACAAGACAACAATTGTCTGTGAGTAGCAAAATATCCAGGATAGTTACAGTCTGAAACACAATGGACAAAGAAATTTGATTATCTTCGTAGTTTACAATAACTTAACATAACAACTTTAATTGTGATTAATAGCATATACTCAGACATTGGAATTTTAGAAATCCCACACAATTTTGGAACGTATACTAATATTATTCACTAAAATATAACCTGAATAAGATTTAACATCTCTTTGGCAATCCCATGTACCTAAACATGTCAAACATTCATGTTTACCTCTTTTCTGGATGCTCCAGGGGCCCTCTGTAGCATCCAAAAAGTGATTTTGGGAAGCCTATTAAATGTTAGAGATTTAAAACACTTGATGTCATGAAATAAAATTCCAGATTACCATACTTATTTTGCCAAAAAGATGACTCAGAAATTAAAAAAAAAAAAAAAGCCCTTTTATAACCCTTTACAAATTTTGCAGAGGAGCAGATTAGTGCCTTAAGAATACCTTGTTGTGCCTTTATTTCAATGCTTAATTTATAGAAAAACAATGGAATACTCCTTTGAATTTAGTTAATATGTTCATATACAGAATTTCTTTTGCAAGATTAATTTTTACACTCCTTCCACAGCTTGTTTGAACTTTCGGCTTTATCTTACATAATTCAAAACAATCCTTTAACCCTAAGCAAATATTTACATTTTGACAACATCTGAATTTTACCAATAATCTTTAAGGCTGTTTTTATTTCTCAAAGATTAAAGTCATGTGAACTGAAAGGTACAACAGCTTTTATCTCACCTTTAAAAAATATTTGATCCAAACACTTATCTTTCTTTAAGTCAATTTATTAGAGCTCTTTTTTACAGACATCACACACACAACACATACATAACTTCATAGACAGGCAGAAGAAGACTCGGTATCCATAAGATGTTTTTGTTTGCCAATCTCCTAACTGGATGATTGGCCTCTGGGTGGAGCCCATTAAGAGACAGGGCTAGGAAAACATGCAAATTCTAAGGCCTAATAAACAGGCATAACTAGGAGGCAAAACCAGATTTTGAGAGGGATCCATCTGCTTTTAATTCTTGGGATTCCATGAGGAAAATAGAGGTTTGCCCCCTCTCATGCATGCATTAAGGGTGGCAAGGCAAAATGAAGAAAAATAATTCAACTAACTCAGAAAAAAAACCATTTCCCAGCAAAACGAGATATAGGAAGAGAAAAACATAAAGGTCTTTTAAATATACCTATAACTTGGATATCCACTTTTAATTAAGCTGAGTGCTCTTTAAGAAAATCCTTTTAAATCCCTGATTATCTTACTTTAGCCAGGTCAAGCAGCCAATATTTCTGACTTTCAAGCTTTACTAAATGCTTACAGAAAGGAAAAACAAAGGCAGTCCATGGAGGAGAAGAGAATCAACAAATAGCAAAGGTCACACAGATTTCAAACCAGAAAGGACTCATTCCCTAAGTCAGAATTGAGCCTGCACCACCATTTTAAAATGGCAGAGGCTAAACAAAGCTTTGCCATATGGTTACAGGCCACACTTCCAAGAACATAAAACAAGATGGAGGCCTGCAGCAATGTTTGCTGCTGACCATAGAGAAAGACATGCAAAGCACACCAGATTGGCTACAGCTTGGGAGAATATAAACAGTGAAACTTATACCTGGCCTAGTAAAACGTCTTTATATATATATTTAAAAAGCCTCACTGTTAACCCAGTAAAGGAAAAGACAGCTTAAATGCACAGCTGTGTTAGCTGCTGACAGGGTGGAGAATAGAAAAAGATGCCTGAGGAAGAACGTCTCATTCTTATGCAAATGGATTCCTCCAACTGGGGGAGAAACTTAATTGCTCTCTGACAGAGCCAGATCCCTTGGCCCTGGGAGGGGAAGACTCCGTGGACACGTGGTGGTGGATGCAGGCCAGCCTGCTCTTGGACAGCCTTGAGCCATGTGCACCAGCCCTGGCCAGGAGGGAAGCAAGGGAGCTGCTGTTCACCTGTCCATCCTGAAAAAAGAAGAAAAAGGCCAACATTCACGACCCCTGCGAGCAACGGTGAGGAGGGAGGGATAATTTCCTCTACCTTCAGAAGTGTTTCAGTGTGAAGAGATCACCAAACAGGCTTTGTGTGAGCAACATGGCTGTTTATTTCACCTGGGTGCAGGCGGGCTGAGTCTGAAAAGGGAGTCAGCAAAGGGTGGTGGGTTATCATTAGTTCTTATAGGTTTTGGGATAGGCGGTGGAGGTATGAGCAAAGTTTTGTGGGCAGAGGGTGGATCTCACAAAGTACATTCTCAAGGGTGGGGAGAATTACAAAGAACCTTCTTAAGGGTGGAGGAGATTACAAAGTACATTGATCAGTTAGGGTGGGGTAGAAAAAATCACAATGGTGGAATGTCATCAGTTAAGCTATTTTCACTTCTGTGGATCTTCAGTTGCTTCAGACCATCTGGATGTATATGTGCAGGTCACTGGGGATATGATGGCTTAGCTTGGGCTCAGAGGCCTGACATTCCTGTCTTCTTATATTAATAAGAAAAATAAAACAAAATAGTGGTAAAGTGTTGGGGTGGTGAAAATTTTGGGGAGTGGTATGGAGAGATAATGGGCGATGTTTCTCAGGGCTGTTTTGAGCGGGATTACTGTTTTAATTTAATGTAACTTAATTTAGGAGAGCTAAGTAATTAAACATGAGGCCAAAGTACATAAGAAAGTGGCAGTCTTTTATTGCAAATATGCACACACTCTCAGACGAGGTTCTCTGGTCCTCAGGTGTGGGGGGCCAGGGAAGTCACGCCGGCGCTCTCGGGTGATGTTCTCCGGTCCACAAATGCGGGGGCCGAAGAAGTCACACTGGCTCCTGCCAGTGGCAGACTTTTATGCATTGGTACTGGAAGGGGGAGGGCAGTGGGCAGGATAAGGGCGTGATAGGGGCGTCTCCGTAGGCGTGGCCGGGTAAGTTTCGATCTCTTCGGATTGACATCACCTGGCGCATGCTCGGTTGATCTGCATCTTCCCGGGGCGGGCTGCATTTTCCTGCGCGCGGGAATGTTGGCGAGGAAGAACCCGGAAGCAACATGGATTGTGCCTTCTTGTTCACCTTCCTCCATCTTGTCCTTTTTCCTTCACCCAAACAATTACAGGCGGCGTGGGAACCTAGAGTGGGAGACATTCAACTAAAGAAAGATTTTGGGGTAAGGGGTGATATTGTGGGGTTGTTAGAAGGAGCATTTGTCGTATAGAATTATTGGTGATGGCCTGGATGTGGTTTTGTATGAATTGAGAAACTAAACGAAAGACACAAGGTCCAAATAAGAGAAGGAGAAAAACAGGTATTAAAGAACTAAGAATTGGGAGTACCCAGGACATCCAATTACAGAGTGTCAAAGGGCGTTTAGTGTAATTATTTGCTTGGTTGGCGAGTTTTGGGGCTCTATCCTTGATTGAGTTTTTTTATGTTGTCGTATACCAGGGACATTCTTTATTTAAAAATATACAGAGTCCTCTCTTTTTTGTTTTTTTAGCAGTGAGTAAGTCAGGGCCTCCTCGAATTTGGAGGAAAGAGAAATGCAAAGCCAGCAATTGTTTGTTAAAGAAGGATTAGAAACGGCTAGGAGAGAGTGAGTGAGATTGATAGTGTGGTGGAGACAGCTGGGCAGAGGTAGAGGGTGGCATAAGAACGGGAGCGAGAATAAGAGTAAGTATAAAAGTAAAGAATAGGACTTCATCAGGGTGAAAGTATTGGAGTGTACTTTGTCATTGAAGATCTTCTATCCACTTAAAGAGACTTAAGGGTGGCAGTTTGAGATAAAACCAGGAGCCTCTAAATACCAAGAGCCTGAGAAACTGCTTGGGTGATTTGACTAATAAAGGCCAGTCCGTTATTGGACTGTATAGAGGTGGGAAGGCCAAACCAAGGAATTATGCCTGACAAAAGGGAAGAAATGACCGGGGTGGCCTTTTCAGACCCTGTGGGAAAGGCCTCTACCCATCCAGTGAAAGTGTCTACCCAGACATGTTTCCTGACTCGAGGCATGTAAGTAAAGTCAATTTGCCAGACCTGGGCGGGGCAAATCCCTGAGCTTGATGTGTAGGGAAGGGAGGGGGCCTGAATAATCCCTGAGGAGTAGTAGAATAGCAGATGGAACACTGATAAGTGATTTCCTTGAGGATAGATTTCCATGATGGAAAGGAAATGAGAGGTTCCAAGAGGCAGGCTAGCGCCTTGTAACTTACGTGGAAGACTTCACGATGGAATAGAATGGAAGGAGATATTTTCCTTGGTCCAAGAACCATTTGCCTTGTGTGGGAAGAGACAGGTGGAATTTTCAGTGGGGAAGTAGGTGGGAGTGGCCAGATGAGAAGGAGAAAAACTGCCAGGAGGGATAGAAGTTGGAACACTAGCTGGTTTTTTAGCTACCTTATCAGCATAAGCATTGCCCTGAGCGATAGGATCTGATGCCTTTTGATAGCCCTTGCAGTGTATGACTCCTTTGGAAGTAAAGCAGCCTGGAGAGAAGAGTTTTTATTAAAGAGACATTAATGATGGAGGACCCTTGCTTAGTGAGGAAACCTTTCAGCCCATAAAACAGCATGGTGGTACAGGATATGGAAGGCATATTTAGAGTCAGTATAAATATTGACACGTAGTCCTTTTATAAGAGTGAGGGCCTGAATTAAGGCAATGAGTTCAGCTTCCTGAGAGGTAGTGGAGGGGGCAGAGCAGTAGCCTTAATGATAGATGTGTAAGATACTATAGCATAGCCTTCCTTTGCTGGTGTGTGGCGATTAGGCCTAGTGGAACTGCCATCAATAAACCAAGTGTGAAAAGGGTGAGGAACAGGAAAGAAGGAAATATGGGGAAATGGAGTGAATGTCAGGTGGATCAGAGAGATATAGTCATAGGGGTCAGGTGTGGTATCAGGAATAATGTGGGAGGCCGGATTAAAGTCCAGGCCAGGAACAATGGCAATTGTGGGAGACTCAACAAAGAGGGAGTACAGCTGAAGGAGCCGGGGAGCAGCAAGTATATGTCAGGTATGAGAAAGCAAATAGATTTTGGAAGTTATGAGAACAGTAGAGAGTGAGTTGAGCATAGTTTGTGATTTTGAGGGCCTCTAGAAGTATTAAGGCGGCAGCAGCCACACACTCAGACACGAGGGCTGGGCTAAAACAGTAATGTCAAGTTGTTTGGACAGAAAGGCTACAGGGCGCGGCCCTGGCTGTTGTGTAAGAACTCTGACCGCACAGCCCTGCACCTTGGTTGTGTGTAATTAAAAGGGTTGGGATGAGTTAGGGAGAGCTACTGTGGGGGCAGCTTCCAGGACTGTTTTTAAGGAATGGAAAGAGGACTGGGGAAAGGATTTAGGATCTATGGGGTCTGCTAGGTTTGCCTTTGTGAGTTTACATGATGATTTAGTCAGGATGGTAAAACTAGGTATCCAAAGGCGGAAGTACCTAACCATGCCTAGGAAGGAAAGGAGTCCATCAGGGTTATCTGAGAGTTTACCTAGGTCTATTTTAATTTGTTTTAAGTCTGAGAGGAAAAATGGTACATGCACTCTGGCTGGGCCGAATTCTCCTCCTCCCACTGCTCGGATGGGGCATAATCGGGGAATATTGGCACTTGTTGGTTCATTGTTTACCCCTTTGTCTATCTCCTTTTGGACTGTTTGGGTTGAAGGGGCATCCTTATTAGTTGGGGAAGGAGTCAGGGGGGTGCTGGGGTAGGGAGGTAGACTCTGAGGGCTTCCTGTAGGGCATAAATCGCACTTTTTACATAATTGCGAGTTGTCTCTTAATGAAAAGGAAGTTTGTACATATGGCACTTCACTCCATTTGCCTTCTTTTCTACAAAAGAGGTCTAGCTGTAAGATAGTGTTATAATTTATACTTCCCTCAGGAGGCCAGGTTTCTCCCCCTTGAAGAGGATATCGTGGCCAGGCGGTACTGCAGAAAATGTAAGTCGTTTCTTTCTTAGTGTCTGAGGGTCAAATTGGTCCTAATTCTCCAGAATACATCTTAGGGGCGTTTTTGCCTTGGGGGGAACGTTTTCCATCTGAAAAAAGAACATAGGAATGCCAGCACCCCTAGTCATTTTCCGATGAGCATTAGTCCCAGAGCATCCTCTATGGTCCTAATGCTTATTCTTTTCCAGGGTGTGTAATCACCTATGGACCTCTGCTTATCAGATTAGTTACGCTCACTGATGCAGCAGTCCTGCACCTGTTTTCCCGCCTCTCTTGACTGGAAAGAAAGGGATCCGGGCTGCTGGATTCTAGTGGTCCTTTACCAGTGTGCCCAACATTGCCTTTGCGCTCAGGGGTGAGCTCCTTTCCAGGGAGCGTAACCACCCATCGACTTCTGCTTATCGGATTAGTCACGCTCACCGATGTAGCAGTCCCACACCTGTTTTCCTGCCTCTCTTGACCACAAAGGGATCCGGGCTGCTGGATTCTAGTGGTCCTTTACCAGCGTGCCCAATATTGCCTGTGTGCTCAGGGGTGAGTCCTAGAGCTGGACTGGACTCCTGAGTATTTCATAACAGTCCAACTGCTCCATCAAGATGCATTCCCATAAACAGTTCTTATGCAAATTCATTTCAGAGAGGGTGTAGCTAACCTTTTGAGTCAGGATTGAGATAGTCTTTTCATTCTGTAAGTACTTTAAGTCTTGGCTGAGTGCAAACAGCTGGCACGTTTGAGGAGGCCAATTATCATGCAAGTTTTAAACTCTGCTTCCACGAGAGTCTCCGTATCAATTACTGAATACCCATTGGGCTTTTTTCTCAATCACCTGGGAGGAACCATCTATCATCCTGTCCTGAAGGGAGTTCCTCCTAGGTCTGGTCGACCTTGTATGGTAATTAAGATTTAAATCCTGTTGTTTTGTAGAAGGGGTTTGGGTTTGGGAGATTAGCCAGACACTATCAGCAGGGAGAGCACATGTGTTTCCATGAAGAATTATGTCAAGATAGGTAATGAAAGAGGAAGAAATTTGGGCTTGACTGAAGTAATGGGGTCTGTCCGTGAAGCCTTGCGGCAGTACAGCACAGGTAATTTGCTGAACCTGATGGGTGTCAGGGTCAGTCCAAGTGAAAGCAAAGAGAGGCTGGGATGAGGGGTGCAAGGAATAGTAAAGAAAGCATGTTTGAGATGCAGAACAGAGTAATGGGTTATGGAGGGGTTGTGGAGGGAGATACTGAGGATAGGAGAGTATATGGCTTTGGCACCACGGGGTGGATACGCAAGACAATTTGGTTGATAAGGCGCAGATCCTGAACTGCTTGAGTCTTCTTAAGGCTATTATTCATGGATATCTGTTTGTTTGTTGTTTATTGTTGGAGGGGGAAGAAGATTTGTTTCTCCTACTCTGCCGTCTTGCTGACATCACTCTGTATAGTTTTATTCTTATATATTTTCTTCTAGGTGGTATAAAGGGATTTTCAATTCCCATGTCACTTTCAGAATTAGCCCTTTTTTCCCCCAATTCTTATATTAACTACAATAAAAATAGTTTATTTAAAGGGGCCTCTTCCTGGTAAAAAAAAGTTTACAATACAGAGTTGCTGGCATGTTATTCGTACCTACATAGGTAGATTAAAGAAAATACATTCATATTTGGCATTATTTCATTGAAAAGCAATTATATTCCAAATTACAACTTTATCTTCTTTTCATGATGACTGCTTCTTTAAAGCCATTCCTGGTTTTATTATTTAAATATCATCCTTAAAAATAAAGCTGAAATAGGTACCTTCAACTTTTTGTATCATAGAGATTATTTTGAGGAAAAAAGAAAAAAGAAAGAACATTGCTTTTAGGTAAAAATTGGACATTTGGCTTAATTCAGCGTTCTTCAAACTGCTACTTACCCCCAACCCCCAAAATGAGATAGAATTATGGAATGTTAGTTCTAAAAGCCATTTAGCTTAATCTCTTAATTTAACAGACAAATAAACTGAGGCCCTATTGGCCAGGCGGTATCTAATAGATCACAGAAATGGTGAGGAAGTCTGTGGTGATTTCTCTCAACTCAGAGTGATTCTTTTGAGCCTTGAGTATTTGGTTGGATTTGGCTTGGGAAGCGATGAAAGAACAGAAACTAAAAACAACAATGACCCATGACAGGTTTATACCCAGTTTGTTAAATTAAATCCGTGGCTTGACACTGTATTGCTTTCTTTGCTATATGTGGATTGACAGCTATTGACAAAATGTCTGAGGTTCTAATCAAAATGCCTGGTGACAAATTATAAATTTGACATGTTGAGGTTATCAATGAGCCACAGAGTAAGTCTATGGACTCCAGCCTACAGCAGCTATCATGCTGTCTCTAACAAGCCTCTGTGATTTAACAGGGATACACTTGATCTCTTCACCCCCAAGGAACAGATTAAGTGCTTCAGTAAATACGCCATAACATACTTCATTATACTAAGCCATTAATACACATCTCAAATACACTGAAAGCTGAGGGTCTTTAGCCACCCAAGAAGATACGAATGGCCTAGAGAAATACCTAAGGATATTTCTACTTTGATATATCATTGAATACAATTCAAAAATTGCTTCAGAAGTAGCTTTTCTATTGGTTTGAATAAAACCAGAATGGAGAAAATAGCAAATTCCTCTCCAGTTTACTCTAAGTGATTCCTTCTGCCACTATGCCTAATTTGCTGTGGTTTTGACCACATCAATTTCTTGACTGTGGGCCTGAGTCAGATTATAAGTTTCAGAGCTCCTTTTTGCCACCATATAAGACTCTTTGAGATTTTACTTTCTTATTGGGAGAAGGTAAATTGGAAAAGTCTTAGAGATGTTTACTTTGGATGTAGTATCTATGTTTGTTGTCTGCTATTTTATATCTTACCTCTCTGGATATAATTCTGTTGGTAATAGAATAACATAGTTACAAAGTTTTCATACCACATTGGAACCAAGAGATCATTTAAGTCAGTCTTTCATTTTAAAGGTGAACAAATTATCGGTCAAAAATGTGAAAGACAGCCATTTTTGTTGATGTTATCTTAAAGGGGTTCAGTATCTGTAGCTTATTTTCTGAAAAACAAACACATTTCTCCTTTTTAATCTTTAGTCGTAATTTGGTTTTCATCATCTTTTAGTGATATGGCCTTTTGGGTGAGAAAACAGGTGGAAAGAGATAACTTGGCCAAAGTCAGAGACTGAGGTAAGGTGAGGCAAACCTGGTGCTGAATTTCAGTGTGCTAGTCCTTCAGAGAAGCCCAGATTATTTTCTAACTCATTTGTCTTTTTGGAGTGGTTGGAAGGAAGGAGTGATTTCCTTCAAAAACTTCAGCTTGAATTGACAGAACCAGTAATAAATACAAATGTAGGAAATGTGTGTCCAGGGAAGGCTTCTTTAAGAGAAAACATAATGGTACTAATCTCTAGTAGTGCAAGAAGTTGTCTACTTCAGCTGTAGGGTCATATGACAATCGCTTTGTAGTCCGTAAATTCAAATCTTTCACTAAAATGGGATCTAGTAACTCATGATTGCTTTAAGCTTAAAAACAAAACAAAATTAAGTTCACTGCTCTTAGGCAAATACTTTTTCCTAATTAGCTCTAACAATATGTCTTACATATCTTAGATGAAGAATGAGCAGATTTTAGGTGTAATCTAATAAGCATTATTACTCTCTTTAGGAAAAAATTATTAAGAATAATGAAATGATGGGATTGTGGATAATTGTTTAGGATATACATGTGCTGCTTATTTTTCTATTAAAAATATGAGGAGTAAAGACAAAATATGACTTTTCTTATTGTTTTAATTTTCTTTAAAATTACTTGTTAATGTTCCCCATAAAACCATGTGTCGTAATAACACCATTGAATTCCATTTCTGTTCAAGTTCAAGTTTTAATAAAAATCCAGGAATCCTAGACATCAGGAATACACCAGTGACCAACAGTGATGTCCTAACACTGTGAAAATGTAATATTCATTTGCACTGTCTTCTCCACTTTATCTTAAATTCCTCCAGGATAGACACCATGTCTTATTTATCTATCTCCAGTTTATAGAACAATGGGATACTCAATGAATGTCTTTTGAATAACTCACGAATTAAGCTCTATAATCCTGGTGTGTATTCTGAGTTTCTCATGAATAGGATAAAATTCCAATTCTAAATGTATAAAACAGGGTAGTGTCTAAAAAATTTGGCATCATAGCTCACACATATATAACTTGATACAGCTTTCAATACATGGGAAGAATGCTTCAAGGCATAATAAATAGTATGCCCTTCTTGATGCTGATGACATGGTTTTATTAACACAAACCAGGATTTTTCTTTCAAAGCTGCTGAACCTGTTGGTTACTTACTGTCAGAACAGTTTAACATCAACCATGCTACAACGAAAACCATTGTGTTTGACAGACATTCTCCAGTATTTAAATGAACAATACTAAGTAACCCTATACAACAGGTCAGCTCATTCAGCTATTTGAATGTATATTTTGCTTCTAACTTACTCGGGTGGGTCCATCAGGATATAATTCTACTTAGAAAAAGAAAACCAGACATTCACTGAGGCCAGGCTGAACTGCTTTTATGGTCAAGGCAGCCAATTGGTAGTTTTTAGAGTGCCTGGTCATCTAGGAACCGCCCCTTCTGTTTAGAAGGGATGCTAATCCCTCCCCCAGCCTTCTTGCTCAGGATTACATGAGTCTTTAGACTCTGAATAAAGCTGTCAGCTGCCAGGAACAGGAAAATAGATAAGAGAAACATTCCTGAGAAGAAGGAGTGGCCTGGGGCAGGAGGGAGTGGAATGGAGCTCCTGGAGGGAGCGGAGGGGATGAAACATAAAGAATGGATACACCCACACAGCAAGTTCAGATACATGAACAAAGACTCTTCAGTGCCTGGGCTGAGATAGGATAATAAGGCCAGACCACCACAGTGGTGCCGGAGGATGGCCAAGGGGTGAGGTCACTGTGTGTGTCAGGAGGGTGACTTGCAGGGAAGAAGGGCCCAGCTACCTAACCAGCTTTCTGCCTCTGTATTTAGAACTCAACTTGCAGGAATAGCACTTTGCATCTATGAATTGGACAAGTGAAATAAAAGAGCAAGAACCAAGGAGAGTGGTTCTAAAGCTGTGGAAAACGCTGGTTCATCAGGGAGGTGCTGCTCCCGAATAAATTGTTGCAAGTATGAAGCCTGGTAACACCAGCCTTCAAAACTTTTCAGACCTAAATTTATCTTTACTTCATGGCACAGAACCTGAGAGTCTCAACTCAATACTCACCTGAGCATTTGAACAGTCAGCATTCCTTATTGCGAAAATAATTTGGCTTTGTTTATAAGCAAAACCTCTGTGTCCTGTTTCTGCACTGGGACAGAGAATGTCAGGTCCCTAGGAATTTTAAAGGCATAAGGTCAGCTCCACCACACATGGATCCCTAATATAAAAAAGGTACTCCTTTTTAATGAGCAGTGTGGAATACTGGCATCTCAGATACCAGTAGAGTCCCTGTAGGAAATGACAGCAATTTGCTTATCAAAGCATGGCTGAAACATGCATGATTGAAGAAATCTGTTGGGCCTGAGAGTCAAGTGAACTGGAAAATATTGTGTGTTTCAAGGAAAACTGCATCATCAACAGCACAGGCTTCCAGATGATCCAATTCTAGCCCTGCACATTGCCTTTGAGCTATTTTTCAGTGCTTTGTTGATTGTAGGTAACTAATAGATACGTACCTTGTGGCTGTTTTAGTAGTGATTTTAGTATACCTTC
Organism: Papio anubis; assembly: GCF_008728515.1. Lineage (NCBI taxonomy): Eukaryota > Metazoa > Chordata > Mammalia > Primates > Cercopithecidae > Papio > Papio anubis. The sequence continues at coordinate 44,848,477 of NC_044978.1, read as the reverse complement.
TCCCCGATGTGGAAAAACTCATTTTAGTCCCTCTTTGCAATTTATCTCTTCTCCCTATAAATTTGTTCTCACTTTCTCTTTGAACTGGTTATAACATCTGCCCAGTTCCTTCATATCATATGACATGGGAAAGTTTTAACACCTGTTCATTTTTATATATCAGAGTCGTGCTTTTACGTTTTTGTAAAAATTATTTTTTAACAACTCTCTCTTCTACTATGCTCTCAAAACATTATTTCTTCACTAGGGGTAACAAGGAAAACTAGTGTGTATATATTTCATAAAATGTTTTTCATGGGACCAAGAAATCTCTGGGGCAAATTTTTCAGGATGAAAATGATTCCACTGTAGCTCAAACTCCACATGTCTGCTATTTACCTTAAGGTTCTGGTGCTTTCTCTGTGCCTCTGCTCATCCTTATCATCCACATTTTTATGTAGCTTCAGGGAATCTGAGCATCAATAAGATGAAATTTGCCAGTTCTCGCATCCTCCGGTATGTTGTAAATTGCTCTACATTCTTTCTGAAGATGGATCATATTAATTCATACAATAATTGCTTTTTTCCCCTCATTTCCTACTCTTGAATAGTCAAAAAAGCTCAAGGTTCCCCTGATGAAGTTAAATATGCCTATTTTTATCTAAAAATAATTTTTTCAGGATGTAAGAAATGATTAAGAACTATAAAGAAAACTTAGACTTTGCAAGTTTTGCTTAAGTGTGGAGTGTTTGGGATATAGTGTGTAACAAGTTGTTTATGTTGCAGTTCAGTCAATGCTTATGGAAGCTTACTGTGAGTAAATCACCATATATGACACCCAGATACAAGGAGTAAGTGAAACAAAATCCCCATGTTCAAGGAACTCAAAGGAGGAAAACCTCATGTGACAACTAACCATACAATACTGTGCAATCACTGCTGTCCTTAGTTACATAAGTATTATTGGGGGATGGGGGAAACAAGATGGGTGTAAAAAATGAATATAATTGCTTGGTTAAAAAAATATCTAGGCTGGGCGTGGTGGCTCACACCTGTAATCCTAGCACTTTGGGAGGCCGAGACGGGTGGATCACTTGAGGTCAGGAGTTCGAAACCAGCCTGGCCAACATGGTGAAACCCCATCTCTACTAAAGAAAGTACAAAAAAATTAGCCAAATGTGGTGGCAGGCACCTGTAATCCCAGCTACTTGGGAGGCTGAGGAAGGAGAATTGCTTGAACCTGGGAGGCAGAAATTTCAGTGAGCCGAGGTTGCGCCATTGCACTCCAGCCTGGGCGACGGAGCGATACTCCATCTCAAGAAAAAAAAAAATTACCTAGAATTTTAATTGAAGAGACTTGAGAGTTGTCTAATAACTTTCCAAGTGAGGGATCTATTTTATGATAGACATTCATTTGTATTGTAAGAATAGATATCCATTCAAGTGGGTGATTGCACCATGATTGAATAGCAAATACTTCTTACCTCTCACTTAAACTATGGCTGCTATTGTGTCATTGCAGGGAATTAAACTGCAAAATGTGTTGCTGTGTTTGTAGTCTACCTATGAATGTAAAGAAGTCATTTGCAGGCTCAACTCAGTGGCTCACACCTATCATCCCAACACTTTGGGAAGCCAAGGCTGAAGGATCATTTGAGCCCAGAAGTTCAAGACTAACATGGGCAACATGGTGAAACTATATCTCTATAATAGAATAAAAAAATTATCCAGGTGTGATGGCATGTGCCTGTAGTCCTAGCTACCGAGGAGGCTGAAGTGAGAGGATCACCTGAGCTCGGAAAGTCAAGGCTGCAGTGAGCTGAAATCCTGCCACTGTACTCCAGCCTGTATGACCGGAGTGAAACCCTGTCTCAAAAAAAAAAAAAAAAAAGTCATGTTCAAAAGACTTTTGGCAGACTAATGTTTCAGGTTTTGTGGCTTATCCCATTATCTGAGTGTGTTGCTGGGAGGTCTTTTTGAATTAATGCACAGATACCTAGTAGCTGAGGAAATTTAGGATGGTAGCGGTGATGGTACCACTACAGGCTTTGTGTCCTGAACTGGCAAGAAGTCAGTAGAGCAAGGGCTATAACTTTTTGGCTGGGGTTCAGGGCTGGGCTTCTATCCCAGCAGGGAAATAGAGTGAAAACTAGAAGCTGGGCACAAGGCCAGTCAGATTGAATGGTAGCTGAATTTTCAGGGGTTTCAATTCATTCGGAAGGATACTGGATAAACTACTTCCAGATTCTACTTACTCATGGGAAGGAAACTTCTTACCTTTGCTTGGTCCAGCTTATATCCTTTCGATCACTCAGCTACGGCCAAGGTGCAGGGTCAGACATGGTCACTGCAGCCTATGACCCTATAGTCATAAGCTATTCCCAGAAATGGAGGATCATCATGAGGCAGGAACCATCTCAAAAATTGCCTGCTGTAATTTTTAAACTAAACTTGTCACATTTTCTGCTAGTAATTGGGCATAGAAGTATAAGAAGAGCCTATTTCTAGCCTTGTTCCCCTCTGCAGCCCTGTTCCTGTGATTTTCTTTGTTGTAATTTCTCCATCAAAGAGTTCATACATTCTAATAATTGCAGCAATTAACATTTTGCTGGTGACACAAATGTACTTCCAGCTTGAATCTCTTTTCTGAGTTCCAGCCTCATATCTCCAAATGTTCCATCATTACTTAAAGTTCATTGTGGCCAAAATTGGGTTCATCATCTGTCCCTCCCAATTTGCTTATTTCTATCAAGATGCTGCTATCTTTGATGATAGCTAGCATCTGCGTCTCCTTCCTTGTTTTTTAAATTCAGTTACCAAATCCTGAACTTTAACTTTAAAATGTGAATTTCTTTAATATTTTCCTTCCATCCTAACTGCCGATCAGAGTTCCAATCCTCATCCATGCTCATTTAGATCACCACTTGTTACTTTGCCATGTGCTTCCTTTCTGTCATATCATTGCCATGTAGATCTTCCTTAGGCTCCACTTGTATCATCCCACTGTCTGCCTCAGAAAACATTCAATGATATTTCAGGACATTTTATATATGCATCTGAGGTGGTAACCCTGAGATAGCACTGGTAATTCAGAGATCCGTATTGTCAGTGATCTACTTAAAATTATTTGAGAAAAGTATTTTTCTAGAAATATTCTGAGACAGATACCCAGCTCTATTAGAAATGCATAGCATAGTGTTAACACAAAGAACAATATGTTAACATAACCATTAACCAATCAACTTTTTAAATTTTTTATTGCTGGGCGCGGTGGCTCACGCCTGTAATCCCAGCACTTTGGGAGGCTGAGGTGGGCAGATCACGAGGTCAGAAGATCGAGCTCATCCTGGCCGACACGGTGAAACCCCGTCTCTACTAAAAATGCAGAAAAAATTTAGCTGGGCATCATGGCACGTGCCTGTAATCCCAGCTACTTGGGAGGCTGAGGCAGGAGAATAGCCTGAACCAGGGAGTCAGAGGTTGCAGTGAGCCGAGATCTCGCCGCCCTACTCCAGCCTGGCGACAGAGTGAGACTCCGTCTCAAAAAAAAAAAGAAAAACAAACTTTTAATTTTTTAAAATTATTACTATAAAAATGTATTTATCATCAGCCCAAAATGCCACTAAGCTTTTTATTTTGAAATAAGTTCAGATGTCCAAAATATATATTTAAAAAAAGTGGAAAATGTCCATATGCCTTTACTCAGCTTCCCCAGATATTAATGTCATAACCATAGTACAATAATCAAAACCAAGAAATTAACATTGATACAATATTATTGCCTAATCTATAGATTTTATTCAAATTTTGCCATTTGTTCCAGTAAAGTCTTCTTTATGATCCAAGACCAAACTAATATTCTACACTGCATTTAATTGGTATGTCACTGTAGTTTCCCCTAATCTGAGACAGTTTTTGAAACTTTCTTTGTTGCTCTGACCTTGACACTTTTGAAGAGTTCTGGCCATTTATTTTTGCAGAATATTTTTCCATTTGGGTTTATCTGATGTTTCCTCATGTTGAAACATACATGTTGAATTATGCATTTTTGGCAAGAATACCATGGGAATGATATGATATCTTTCTCAGTGCATCATATCAGGACGTACATAATGTAAATGTGTCTCATTACTGATGATGTTAATTTTGATCACTTGGTTCAGAAGGTGTCCACCAGGTTGCTGCATTTAAAATTCCTTTTCCCCTTTAACAAGTATTTTATGGGAAGTTATGTTGGGATCATGCAAGCATCCTGTTTCTCACTGTAGTTTTGCTCACAATTTTAAGTGCCTCAATTGTTGAATCAACAATCCGTTGATGATTGTGGCTCACAATAACTATTAAGTATTTGCAAAATGATGATTTTATTATTTTTGTCATCTCTTTTACATTTATTAATTGAAATTCTACTGTATAAAAGAGCTTTTTCTTCTTACACATTGATTTATTCAATTACTTATATCACTATGGACTCATGAATGTTTATTGATTATAAAGTATTACTGTCATTATTTATTTTCATGTTCAAATTATCGCAGAAGTGGCCATTGAATACTCTTGCAAGTTGGCTCCTGTGTCCTTTCAACATGCCTACCTCATTTAAAAAACAAACGTTTCCTTACTTACTGACAGGAAAGTTCCAGGCTCAGCCTGTATTTTCCCTGCCTTAGCTCTGGAATCAACCATTTCTCCTCATAGAACTGATTCCTTGTATCACCATGAGGAAAATGGAATTTGAAAGTCAATATTTGGGTTCTAGGTGTGTTCACTGCTACTACAGTGTCATTGCTTCCAGGCTTTTCAGTGGCCAGAACTAGGAAATATATGTGTGTATATACACAAACCTTCTATAACTTATTAACTTTTAGTATGCCTTCTATGCCCTCAGCAAGAATCATAAATAGGTGGCTTGCAGGCTAGATGCCACAGATTTTTTTTTAACTGGTTCATCTTGTACTTAAAAAGAAAATGTAAAATAATAGAATTGATTTAGTTGCATAAAACAAATGCCCTTCCCCAAACAGTATTTGAAACGAGGTAAAGGTTGATTTTAATTTTTAAAGTTTTCTATTCTATAAGAAATGTTTGGAAGTAGGCAGTCAGGGTGGTATGCAAGCACCAGGGTCACTAAGGACTGAGGCTCCCTTCATGTTTGTATTCTACTATCCCTAACTCACAGCTTCCATCTTCAAAGTTGCCTCAGGTCATGGTCCAATATGTGTGTTAAAGCTCTAGCCATTATGTCCACAGATGAGGCTGGAAGAAGAGAGGAGGAGACAAGGGCAAAAAGAGCATCCCTCCCAAGTGACTCAACCCTCTCTAGACGTCCCCAAACACCACTGCCTATATCTCATGGGAACCCCATCAACAAACAAGGCTAGGAAATGTTATTATGTAATAATAACAAGAAATTTAAAATTATCTAGAATAAAACTGGAGTTCTAGTAAAAAAGAAGAAGAGAAAGGGTATTGAGGAGGCAAATGAACAGTTTATTTTCCAGTGTCAACATTTAAACATCAAATGGTTTCATGTAAAGTCTGAATTTATGACTTCTTGTGAAAACTTGCAAAATCGGGCAATGCTGAGCCCACATTTGGGTGACAGCTATCAGCTGAAGTTGCCCTCTCTCCATAGAACATTACTTCTTATTCTTCTTTTTTCTTTTAATTGATATGCAGTCCTGTTCTGTTGCCCAGGCTGGAGTGTAGTGGTGCCATCTTGACACATTGCAACCTCCACCTCCCAGGTTCAAGCAGTTCTCCGGCTTCAGCCTCCTGAGTAGCTGGGATAACAGGTGCGTGCCACCACACCTGGCTAATTTTTTTGTATTTTTGTAGAGATGGGGTCTCACCACGTTGGCGAGGCTGGTCTTGAACTCCTGACCTCAGGTGATCCACCTGCCTTGGCCTCCCAAAGTGCTGGGATTACAGGTATGAGCCACCGTGCACTTTGGGAGACTGAGGAGGCTATTTAGAGACCTAAGCAAGGGACAGTGGCAGTAGGTCTAAGACAAAGGTGATGGGAAATAAAGGGCCAGGAAGATAGTTGAGTAATAATTAAGAGGTTGATGTTTGATTAGAAGTAGAAGTAGGATTGCTAGATAAAATATGGTGTGCTCAGTTAAATTTCAATATTTTGGAAATACTAAACTAAAAAAGAATATGCTGTTTATCTGAACTTATAATTTAGTTGAGGGTCCTGTATTTTTAATCTGGTAATCCTATGTGCAAAATAAAGGAAAGAGAGAGTCACTGATGACATCTAGGTTTCTGGCACCAGCACCTGGGTAGGTGATAGCATTTTTTACCATGGTAGGAAACCCTGGAGGAAGAACTGATTTCTCTTGGAGAAGGGAAGCATCATGCCTTCAATTTGAATTGTAACCGTACAGTTGGTAGATTAAGATTGATAGAATCACTCAGAAAGTATTTGCAGCGTGGAAAGACAAGACTATACAGGATGATATAGGATCATCAACAATTAAGAGATGTTCAGAGAAATAGTGCAAGAGACTGAGAAGGGGCTCCAAGAGGGTAGAATAGGAATCAGGATGGTGGGGATGTGGAAGCCTAAGGAAGAGAGAGTTTCATGGTCTGCAAGCTACAAGTTACTGAGAGTTCAAATCAATTGAGGACTGAAAAGAGGCCAGCAATTTTGGCAATTAGGAGATTTGGGGGGATTTAAACAAGAACTCTTTCAGTGTAATGTGAGTGGGGGAGAGGATTGTGCAGATGCTAAATTTAATGGGTTATGGAATGATGAGGTAAGAAAATAGAAGTAGCTACAAATTTGGTAATTAAGGGAGTTATGCTAGAAAATCTAGGCAGAAAGTGGTGGTGGTGGTAAAGAAGATGAACTCTGAATTCTTTATGTTGTCCTTACCTATTACTTTTTTTCTGCCGAGTGATGAAGCAGAATATTAAAAATCCATAGTCTAGACTCTACGAAGTGAAGGAGTATTTTTCATTTCTTTCCAATATTTTTCTTTTGTTCTGCTGTAGACTACTGATTTTTGTTTCTGAATCAACATTGGTGTAAGTAGTAGTACTTCAGCTAGACTCTAGATGATTGCAAAATGAAAAGTTATTCTTCTTTTCAAGACTTGTTTACTTTTCAGCCCCAGTGATCTTTTATAGTCATTCTTTTGAATATCAGCAGTTGATTAACTATACTTATCACTTTATAATATGGAGGGCAGGTGTGTTTGTGGGTATATGACCTAGAGATAGAAGAGCCTGTCTAAATGCCAAGTCAATTAACATTGATTTGGTACATAGTGAAGCATACCATGTTATAAGAAAATAAATATAACTTAAAGGCAAAGAAACACTAAACACCCAGTTAATTTATGGTGAAGCATACTTAGTTTATGATTTTGGCTAATATGTACTTTAACTAGAACAGTGTTCTACACTCATTTTTATTAAATACTGTAGGTGTTTGCTGGGGCATGAGGTAATAACCCAAATACAATTAAAATGACCATAAAATTAAGGGTCTCCACATAGGCTCCCAAGGATGGGTCTGTTTGAGGCTTCTAGTCATCAGCATTGGGTGGTCTGCTATTGGTGTATGATACTTAAATAGAGCTTTTTCCCCCTTAGGTCTGTAAGGTGTTAAGGTGTTTTTATAAAACCCCATAAACCCTTGTTAAACACTTTTTTTCATAAAGAAAACTTAAATCTTTATTTGACGTGTTTTCTGTGGCACTATTTTGGCATTTTAACAAGTCCTTTAAAGAATCACTCAAATTGCATACAGCTCTGGGGTTGGGGGTGGGAGGTATTTATTCAGGTTTTGTACATTGAACTGCCTGATCTGCTAAAGAACAGGCATTGCATTTTGGTACATTTTAATTTAATAAGGAAAAAAGATCAAAAGAATATCCAGGTGGAGAAAGTTAGGCTAATTTAGGTATTGCATATTAACAGATTGAACGGAAGGTTTGACTATGGACTGAATTAACTATGATTTGAATATATTATATTATTTATTACAGCGAGCTTGGTCTTCCCTAAACGCTCTATAAGAAATAGCAGCACTTTTCTCCACCCTGTCCCTCATTCCCTTTCCCTGCTTTATATTTTCTCCATAGCACTTACTACCTTTGAACACAGTGTATAGTTTATTGGTTGTGCCTACTATTTTATGTCTATCTGCATGTAAGCTCCATGAGAAAGAGACTATCTTTTTGTTCACTGCCTAGGATAGTGCTTTGGACATAATGTCACACAATAAATATTTATTGAATAAGTGAATTAATGAAGGAATGAATAAGTTATATTCCATTTGTGTTCCATGGTGTAGCTTGAACTTCAGTACTCCCAGAGTCCAGATTTCAACAAGTGTCTAACTTTCTTTTACTTAAGGATCTCATTTTTGTCCTTTTCTACTCCACATCTTGAATCAGAAAATCTTGGCTTCATTAGAAATAATATTTATATGATATAGTAATGATGTGAGGTCAGACCATGATTTTTTGGTGATGTCATGAAGCAGTATTCCATTTAAATGCATTTGCGCTCTAGAGTTTCTTCCAAGTAGAAACAGGTGGTTATGTTAATCCTTTTTTCCCTTTTTACTTAAAAAAAAAGCAACACTTCAGTTCACAGCAATGTTGGTGTTTGTAGACTCTGCCTCTTTAAAAATATTTAACCAGAGAGGAGGATTGAGAGAATACGGCACAGTAGAAAGCACCAGAAATCCATCCCCCACAATCTCACTGGTAGAGATGTGTCTGATATAACTGTTTTTGAACTCTGGAGTCCAAAATAGCTGGACTTGGAAGATTTGGTGTTGATTTGGAGTTAAATTCAGTAAATTTTAGCTTTTAGCACAGTACTAGCTACGCATCCCCCACCCCGGTCCCATAGTGGGCACCTGTGTTCCTGGAGCAGCTTGCATATCACCTGTGGGAGCTCGGGTAGGCAATAAGGACCCTGTGCTCCAAATTTTGAGGATTTGTGTTGGTTGCTGGTTGTTGCTTCTGATCACAGAGGTGCAGACATAGAGGTGGGCAGCCATCGTTTGCACCTCCTACTTTCCCCATTGTTGCAACACCCTTTAGCTGAAGTGACTTCCAGGGGATTTATTTATTTATTTATTTATTTATTTATTTATTTAATGGCCTCTCACTTTGTCACCCAGGCTGGAGTGCAGTGGCACAATCTTGGTTTACTGCAACCTCTACCTCCCAGGTTCAAACCATTCTGCTTCCTTAGCCTCCCAAGTAGCTGGGATTGCAGGTAAGCACCATTATGCCCGGTTAATTTCTGTATTTTTTTTTTTTTAGTAGATATGGGGTTTCACCATGTTGGCCAGGCTGGTCTCAAACTCCTGACCTCAAGTGATCTGCCCACCTTGGCCTCCCAAAGTGCTGAGATTACAGGTGTGAACCACTGTGCCTAGCCACTTCCAGGGGATTTAAAGGGATGGTAACCCCTTTTACTAGTTCCCTTTTACTTATTTGTTTTTCCCCTTTTGGGAGCAAGATACTCAAAATCTCTCATCAAAGAAAAGCCTTGGACATGATGGCTTCATTGGTGAATTCTACTAAGTATTTTAAATTGACTAACACTAATCCTTAAAATTTTCCAAAAAATTGAAGTGGAAGGCCTCATTCTCTGAGGCCACTATTACCCTGATACCAAAGCCAGAGAAAAACACTACAAGGAAAGAAAATTACAGACCAATATTCCTTATGAACATCAATATAAAAATCTTCAACAAAATATTAAATTCAACAACATATTAAAAGGATTATATGCTACGACCAAGTGGGATTTATTCCTGCAATAGACTGATGATTTAACATATAAAAATCAACCAACAATATATCACTTTAACAGAATTAAGAAAAAAATCTTAAATGATGCAGAAAAACTATTTGGAAACCTCAATGCCTTTTTATGATAAAAACACTCAAATTAGGAATTGAAGGAAACAGCTTTAACATAGTAAAAGTCATATATGAAAAACCCAGAGTGAACATCATACTAAATCATGAAAGACTGACAACTTTCCCTTTAAGATAAGAAAAAAGGCAAGGATGCTAATTTTCCATACTTCTATTCAAAATATTAATGGAAGTTCTTGCCAGAGCAGTTCATCAAGAAAATGAAATAATAGGCTAGGCGCAATGGCTCATGCCTGTAATCCCAGCACTTTGGGAAGCCAAGGCAGGTGGATCACCTGAGGTCAGGAGTTCAAGACCAGCCTGGGCAACATGGTGAAACCCTGTCTCTGGGCATGGTGGTGCGTGCCTGTAATCCCAGCTACTTGGGAGACTGAGGCAGGAGAATCGCCTGAGCCCAGGAGACAGGGATTGCAGTGAGCTGAGCCTGTGTCATTGCATTCCAGCCTGGGTGACAGAGAAGACTCTGTCTAAAAAAAAAAAAAAAAAACAGAAAGAAATAATATGGATATAAATTGGAAAGTAATTAGAAAAAATCTCTGTTCACAGATGATGTGATCTTATATGTAGAAAACCCTAAAGATTTCACACACAGAGACAAAGTTAGAACTAATAAATAAATTTCCCAAACAAGTTGTATACAAAGTCAACCCATAAGATTCAGTTGAATTTCTATATACTAACAAGGAACAATCTGAAAAGGAAATTAAGAAAACAATTTCATTCACAAATAGCATCAAAATAATAATATATTTAGGAATTAAATTAATCAAAAAAGTAAAAGACTTGTACAAAGAAAAATATAAAACATAGCTGAAAGAAATGAAAGAAGATATAAATAAATGGAAGGATATCCCTTTCTTACATGGATCCTTAATGGATTGGAAGATTTAATATTGTTTAGATGTCAATACTACTGATTGTGATCTACAGATCACTATTGATGAATAGTGATGAACCTATCAAGAATAATAATTACAGCTTTTCAAGACATAGACAGTATAATAAGATATAAATAGAAATGAAAAAGTTAAAAGTGGGGGGATGAAGTTAAAATGCAGAGTTTTTATTAGTTTTCTCTTTGCTTGTTTTTTTAATTCAATCAGTGTTAAGGGTCATCCATCTAAATAATGGTTTATAAGATGTTATTTGCAAGCCTCATGGTAACCTCAAATAAAAAAATCTGCAACAAATATACAAAAAGTAAAAAGCAAGAAATTAAAAAACATACCACTAGAGAAAATCACCTTCTCAAAAAGGAAGACAGGAAGTAAGGAAGGAAAGGAAGAAGGTAGGAGAGAAGGGAGGAAGGGAGGAAGGGAGGAAGGGAGGAAGGGAGGAAGGAAGGAAGGAAGGAAGGAAGGAAGGAAGGAAGGAAGGAAAGAAAGGAAGGGCGGACCATAAAACAACCAGAAAATCAGTAACAAAAGAGCAAAACAGAATATCGATAGTGAGTTCTTACTTATTGATACTAACATTGAATGTAAATGGACTAAATGCTCTAATCACAAGACTAAATGAATTAAAAAATAAGACTCAATAAACTGTTGCATATGAGAAACACACTTTGCCTATAAAGACACATAAACACTGAAAATAAAGGGATAGAGAAAGATATTTCATGCCAATGAAAACCAAAAAGAGCAGAAGTAGCTACACTTATATCAGACAAAATAGATATCAATACAAAAACTATAAAAGGAGACAAAGGAGGTCATTATATAATGATAAAGGGGTCAATTCTGCAAGAGGATATAACAGTTATAAATATATATGCACCTAGCACTGGAGCAACTAGATATATAAAGGAAATATTATTAGAACTATAGACAGAGATAGACCCCAATACAATAATAGGTGGAGAGTTCAACACTCCACTCATCATTGGACAAATCATTCAGATAGAAAATCAACAAAGAAACACAGGACTTAATCTGCACTATAGATGAAATGGACCTAATAGATATTTACAGAACATTTCATCCAATGGCTGCAGAATATACATTCTTTGCCTTAGCACATGGATTATTCTCAAGAAGAGATCATATGTTAGGCCACAAAGCAACTTTTAAAAATATCAAAAAATAAAATCATATCGAGTGTCTTCTCTGATTATAATGGAATAAAACTAGAAATCAGTAACAAGAACAACTTTGGAAACTATGCAAAGACTTGGAAATTAAATAATATGTTTCTGAATGACCAGTGGGTCAATGAAGAAATTAAGAAGGAAATTAAAAAATTTCTTAAGACAGATGAAAATGGAAACAACATATCAAAACCTACCAGATACAGTGAAAAGCATTATTAAGAATAAAGTTTATTGCAAAAAGCACCTACATCAGAAAAGTAGAAAAACTTCAAATTAACAACCTAACTGTGCATCTTAAAGAGCCTAGAAAAGCAAGAGCAAACAAAACCTATAATTAATAGAGGGAAGGAAATAATAAAGATCAGAGCAGGAATAAATAAAATTTAAACTAAAATAACCACTTTTTTGGTCTTCTGGTGCCTATGCACCTAACTTGGTTCTTGTCTTTATTGTTCCATGTCCTTTGCTCCATGAGGCTCAAGCGACTGTCAAAGTCAAGTGACTTTGTCCTCCTGTGACCTCCAGGTACTCAGAGATACTTGAGGGGGTGCTGTGAGGACATCCAGAAGCTGGGAAATGAAGGCTGACTAAAGGCAGCCAGGTGAAACAGCTGTCAGTGGGGGCACCAAGATGACTGGAATACTCCTAACAGATATTTAGAGGGAAGGCACTGAGAGTGGATGAAGGGAAGACACAGAAGCTGGGCTGAAGGGGAAGAAAGCTGGGAAGCCTACATGGGGATACTGCACACCTGAACTCGTTCCTGGCCCCCAGTGGCTCTGGGGAAATGGATGAGTTGAACTGACAAGCAGCAACCTTCTCTTGCTACAGGCCTCTGGAATCATGACAGGAGACTGCTCAATCACCATGGACACTCAAGGTGGCAGGGAGAGCTACTTAGAGAAGTGTTAGGGGCAGCAAACCAGTTGATGTGGAGCCCAGAGGGTTTGGTGTGGAAGCATCTGTAGTGGAGCATGGCTAGGGATGGCCATCTCCCTGGCCTCTACTTGCTCCCGTAGGAGACTTTAGCCTTAAGGGAACTATTGGTCCTGAACTCTGTGGAGCAGTCTAGCCCATCAGATGGGCCAGTCTGACTTAAACACCACTTGCTCTGCTGTCTCTTTTGGGGCCCCAGCTGGGCCACATCTGCTTACAGGGAAGCCTTTGGTGCTTTGAGGGGCCTCACATCATAGCTTCTGTGCTGGCAGACCATGCCTAACTGGCAGAGTGCGCCAGTGGGGCAGCCCCCATGGCCCCTCCCAAAACTGCAGCTTCTGCAGGGCCCATGACAATTCCCCACATTGCTTTGCTGGTGCATGTCTGCATGAGTAGGTTTTGCTTATTTTGCCATCAGTGGCAGAATTGCAGTCTGTTCCCCATATTCTTGCAGTCTGCCATTGCAGATGGAGACTTAGTGAGCACAGAGGCAGCCAGCTTGTCTGTACCAGCACCCTGCCCTTGCACTAACACTACTGTGGGAGTGAAACTAGACAGAACAGTGGATCCTCCCCTACTCTGAGTGACCACTTCTGCTTGCAGGACACGTAGAAGGCACACAGACTTGGGCCCACCAGCATCCTGTACCTGAACCAACACCAACAACAGCAACACTGTGCACACAGTTGCTAGCAGGGGCTCTCTGCCCACACCCCAACTGCATTACCTCTGCCACTGTGGTGAATGCCCACAGGGAAGCAGGCCCCCTGGCATACATTAGCACCCCGCTGCAGCTACCACTACTGCTGCTGCTGGCACTTGCAAATGAGGACAGCTACTACTGTCACCACACTATAAAATGCTTAAGCTGAGACCACCCATAGAATTGTAGTGACCAGCAATCTGAGAGCACCTTGACCTCTCCAGCACAGTGGATTACTAACCTTGAGGAACCACAGAACAAAGTTGGGGCCCAATAAAATTCCTTCAGAGATAGAGCACACAGTCAAAGAGTTGGGAGCTGAGTGTCAATCCCCTAAAATCTTCCAGAAATGAAGCCAGTTATCTGAATCCATCTTAGACCACAATCAAACCCTGAAGGTCATCAAATAGAATATACGAAAAAACAACCCATCCAAAGGTCAGTAATCTCAAAGACTGAAGGAACATAAGCCTACAAAGACGGGAAAGAACCAGCACAAGAATCCTGACAACTCAAAAACCCAGAGTGCCTCCTTTCCTTCAAATGATTGCATTACTTCTCCAGCAAGGGTTCTGAACGGAGCTGACATGGTTGAAATGACAGAAATATAATTCAGAATATAGATAGAGACAAAGATCATTGTGCTATAGGAGTACATTGAAACCCAATCCAAGGAAGCTAAGAATTATGATAAAACAGTGCAGGAGCTGACAGACAAAATAACTAGGATAGAAAAGAATGTAAGTGATCTGATAGAGCTGAAAAACACATTACCAGAATTTCATAATGCAATCACAAGGATTAATAGCAGAATAAACCAAGCAGAGGAAAGAGTCTCAGAGCCTGAAGACTGGCCTTCTGAAATAAGACAGTCAAAAATAGAGTAAAAGGAATGAAAAGAAATGAACAAAACCTCTGAGAAATATGGGATTATGTAAAGAGGCTAAATCAACAAATTATTGATGTCCCTGAAAGAGATGGGGAGAATGGAACCAACTCAGAAAACAGATTTCAGGATATTATCCATGAGAACTTCCCCAACCTAGACAGAGGCCAACATTCAAATTCAAGAAATGTAGAGAACCCCAGTAAGAAACTTCATAAGAAGATCATCCCCAAGACATCAGGTTCTCCAAAGTCAAAATGCAAGAAAAAATGTTAACAGCAGCTAGAGAGAAAGGTCAGGTCACTTAAAATGGAAGCCCATTAGACTAACAGTGAACCTCTGAGCAACAATCCTATAAGCCAGAAGAGACTGGGGGCCAATATTCAACATTCTTAAAGAAAATAAATTCCAACTCAGAATTTCATGTTTGGCCAAACTAACCTTCATAAGTGAAGGAGAAATAAAATCCTTTTCAGACAAGCAAATGCTGAGGGAATTCATTATGACCAGACCTGCTATACATGAGCTCCTGAAGGAAACGCTAAATATGGAAAGGAAAGACCATTACTGGCCACTACAAAAACACACTGAAATATGCAAACCAGTGACATTATAAAGCAACTGTATAAACAAGTTTGCAAAATAACCAGTTAACATCATCATGATGGAATCAAATCCTCACATGTCAATACTATTGTTGAAAGTAAATGGACTAAATGCCCCAATTAAAAGGCACTAAGTGGCAAGCTGCATAATGAGCCAAGACCAATTGGTATGCTGTCTTCAAGAAACTCATCTCACAGGCAATGACACACATAGGCTCAAAATAAAGGAATAGAGGAATGTCTACTGAGCAAATGGAAAACAGAAAAAAGCAGGGATTGCAATACTAGTTTCAGAAAAAACAGACTTTAAATCAACAAAGGTAAAAAAACGCAAAGAAGGGCATTACATGATGGTAAAGTGGTCAATTAAAGAAGATTTAACTATCCCAAATATATAGGTACCCAATGGAGGAGCAACCAGATTCATAAAACAAGTTCTTAGAGACCTTCAAAGAGATTTAGACTTCCACACAATAATAGCAGGAGACTTTAACACCCCACTGACAATATTAGACATATCATTGAGACAGACAGTTAACAAAGATATTCAGGACCTGAACTAAGTACTGGGTAAAATGGACCTGATATAGACATTTAGAGAACTCTCCACTCCAAAACAACAGAATATACATTCTTCTCATTGCCACATGGCACATACTCCAAAATCAATCACATAATTGGAAGTAAGACACTCCTCAGCAAATGAAAAAGAACTGAAATCATAACAAACAATCTCTCAGACCACAGCAAAATCAAATTAGAAATCAAGACAAAGAAATTCACTCAAAACCATACAGTTACATGGAAATTGAATAATCTGCTCTTGAATGACTTTAGGGTAAATAATGAAGTTAAGGCAGAAATCAAGAAATTCTTTGAAACTAATGAGGAAAAAGATACAACATACGAGAATCTCTGGGACACAGCTATGTCAGTGTTGACTGGGAAACTTCTAGCACTAAATGCCTGAATCAAAAATTTAGAAAGATTTCAATTTAACAACCTAACGTCATAACTAAAAGAACTAGAGAACCAAGAGCAAACAAATTCCAAAGCTAGCAGATGTCAAGAAATAACCAAAATCAGAGCCGAACTGAAGGAGATTGAGACATGAAAAACCGTTAAAAAGATCAACAAATTCAGGATCTGTTTTTCTGAAAAAATTAATAAAATAGACTGATAGCTAGACTAATAATGAAGAAATGAGAGACAATTCAAATAAACACAATCAGAAACTACAAGGGGTCATTACCACTGACCCCAAAAGATAGAAATAACCATCAGCGAATATGAAAAACACCTGTATGCACATAAACTAGAAACTATAGAAGAAATGGATACATTCCTGGGCACCTACGCCCTCCCAAGACTGAGCCAGAAAGAAATTAAATCCCTGAACAGAGCAATAATAAGCTCTGAAATTGAGCCAGTAATAGTTTACCAAAAACCCCAGGACCGGATGGATTCACAACTGAGTTCTACCAGATATACAAAGAAAAGCTGGTACCATACCTACTGGAACTATTCCACAAAATTGAAGAAGATGGACTCCTCCCCAACTCATTCTATGAGACCAGCATCATCTTGATACCAAAACCTGGCAGAGACACAACAACAAAAATTCGGGTGAATATCCTTGATAAATGTTGATGCCAAAATGGTCAACAAAATATTTGCAAACCAAATCCAGCAGCCCATCAAAAAGCTAATCCAGCACAATCAAGTAGATTTTATCCCTAGGATGCAAGGTTGTTTCAACGTACACAAATTGATAAATATGATTCATCACATAAACAGAACTGAAGACAAAGACTCCATGATTATCTCAACAGTTGCAGAAAAGACTTTTGATAAAATTAAACACACTTCCTGTTAACAACTCTCAATAAATGTAGCATTGAAGGAACATACCTCAAAATAATAAGAGCCATCTATGACAAGCCCACAGCCACCACTGAATGGGCAAAAGCTGGAAGCATTCCCCTTGAAAACTGGCAGAAGACAAGGATGCCCCCTTCACCACTCTTATTGAACATAGTGTTGGAATTCCTGGCTAGGGCAATCAGGCAAGAGAAACAAATAAAGGGAATCCAAATAGGAAAAGAGGAAGTTAAACTATCCCTGTTTACAGGTGACATGATCCTGTACATAGAAAACCCCATTGTCTTGGCCCAAAGGATTCTTAAGCTGATAAAAGAACTTCAGTAAAGTCTTAAGATACAAAATCAATGTGCAGAAATTACTAGCACTCCTATAAACCAATAAAACAGTCCAAGTGAGAGCCAAATCAGGAACATAATTCCATTCACAATTGTCACAAAAGCACAAAAATACCTACGAATACAGCTAACCAGGGAGGAGAAAGATCTCTACAAGGAGAACTGCAAAACACTGCTGAAAGAAATTAGGACACAAACAAATGGAAAAATATTACATGCACATGGCTAGGAAGGATCAATATCGTTAAAATGGCCATACTGCCCAAAGCAATTTATAGATTCAAAGTTGTTCTTATTCAACTACCAATGATATTCTTAACAGAACTAGAAGAAACTATTTTAAAATTCACGAAACAAAAAAAAAATAAAGACTGAATAGCCAAGGCAATTCTAAACAAATAGAACAGAGCTGGAAGTATCATGCTACCCAACTTCAAACTATACTACAAGCCTATAGTAACCAAAACAACATGCTAGTGGTACAAAACCAGACATATAGCCCAATGGAACAGGTTAGAGAACCCAGAAATAAGGCTGCATACTTACGGCTATCTGATCTTTGACAAACCTGATAAACATAAGCAATGGGGAAAGGACTCCCTATTTAATCAGTGGTGCTGGGATAGCTGGCTAGCCATATGCAGAAGATTGAAACTATACCCCTTCCTAATACCATGTACGAAAATTAGCTCAAGATGGATTAAAGACTTAAATGTAAAACCCAAAACTATAACTACCCTGGAAGACAATCTAGGCAATACTATTCTGGACAAAGGAATGGGCGAAGATTTCATGACAAAGATGCTGAAAGCAATTGCAACCAAAGAAAAAATTGACAAATGGAATCTAATTAAATTAAATAAATTTTGCACAGCAAAAGAAACTAGCAATAGAGTAAACAGACAACAGAGAATGAGAGCAAATTTTTGTAAGCTATCCATCTGACAAAGGTCTAATATATAATATCTATAAGGAACTTAAACAAATTTATAAGAACAAAACAAGCAACCCCATTAAAAAATGGGCAAAGGACATGAACAGACACATCTCAAAAGAAGGCATACATCTGGCTAAAAATTATATGAAACTTTTTTCATATCACTGATCATTAGAGAAATGCAAATCAAAACCACAATGGCATATCATCTCACACCAGTCAGAATGGCTATAAAAAAGTCAAAACATAACAGATGTGGGTGAACTTGTGGAGAAAACGGAATGCTCTTATACTGTTGGTGGGAGTGCAAATTAGTTCATCCATTGTGAAAGGCGGTGTGACAATTCCGCTAAGACCTAAAAACAGAAATACCAACAACTATTATTAAAAAGTCAAAAATTAACAGATGCTGGTGAAATTTGGAGAAAAACGAACACTTTTACACTGTTGGTGGGAGTGTATATTAATCCATCCACTGTGGAAGGCAGTGTGATGATTCCTCAAAGACCAGAAATACCACTGGACCCAGCAATCCCAATACTGGGTATATACTCAAAGGAATATAAGTAGTTTTACCATAAAGACATATGCACATGTATGTTCATTGCAGCACTATTCACAATAGCAAAGACATAGAATCAACCTAAATGCCCATCAAGAGTAGACTGGATAAAGAAAATGTGGTACATATACAACATGACATACTATGCATCCTTAAAAGAGAATGAGATCATTTCCTCTGCAGCAACATGAATGGAGCTGGATGCCATTATCCTTAGCAAACTAACACTGGAACAGAAAACCAAATACCACATATTCTCACTTATATGTAGGAGCTAATGATGAGAACACATGGATACATAGAGGGGAACAGCAGACACTGGAGTCTATCAGCGGTGGGGTGGAGGGTGGGGGCAGGAAGAGGATCAAGAAAAAGGTCCTCTAATGGATATTAGGCTTAATACCTGGGTGATGACATAATCTGTAAAATAAACCCCCATGACATGAGTTTACCTATATAAAAAATCTGCACATGTACCCCTTAACTTAAAAGTTAAATTTGAAATTAAAAAATACAAAAAATCAATAAAATAAAAAGTTGTTTTTTTGAAAAGATAAAAACATTGACAAACATTTTAGCCAGACTAAGAAAAAAAGAGAAGACCCAAATAAGTAAAATCAGAGATGAAAAAGACATCATTACAGCTGATACTGCAGACATTCAAAGCATCATTAGAGACTACTATGAGCAATTCTATGCCAATAAGTTGGAAAACCTAGAATAAATGGAGAAATTCCTAGATATATTTAACTTACCAAGATTGAACTGTAAAGAAATCCAAAACTTGAACAGACCAGTAACAAGTAATGAGATTGAAGCTGTAATAAAATTTCTCCCAGCAAAGAAAAACCAGGGACCTGATGGCTTCACTCCTGAAGTTCACCAAATATTTAACAAGAGCTAATACCAAACTATTCCAAGAAATAGAGAAGGAGGGCGCACTTCCAAACTCATTCGGTAATGTGAGTATTACCCTGATAACATAACCAGAGATTGTATTAGTCTGTTTTCACACTGCTATAAAGAACTACTTGAGACTGGGTAGTTTACGAAGAAAAGAGGTTTCACTGACTCACAGTTCAGCAGGCTTAATAGGAAGCATGACTGGGAGGCCTCAGGAAACTTACAACAACAGTAGAAGGCGAAGGGGAAGCAAGCATGTCTTACCATGGTGGCAGAAGAGTGTGAGAGAGAACAAAGGGGGAAATGCCACACACTTTCAAACAACCATCTTTCCTGAGAACTCACTCACTATCACAAGAGCAGCAAGGGAGAAGTCTGCCTCATGATTCACTCACCTCCCATCAGGCCCCGCCCCTGACATGTGAGAATTACAATCTGAGATGATACTTGGATGGGGACACAGAGCCAAACTATATCACACAACAAAAAGACAAAATTATAGGCCAATATCCCTTATAACATTGGTGTAAAAATCTTCAACAAAAGCCTAGTAAACTGAATTCAACAACAATTAGACAATTATTCTTTAAAACCAAATGGAATTTATCTCAGTAACAAAAAGATCGTTCAACATATGCAAATTAATCAATATGCTATATCATATCAGCAGACTATCATTCAAAGACAAAAGTAAAATAAATATCTTTTCAGATTAATAATGACTAAGGGAGTTTACCAGTGACAGACCTTTAAAAAGAGAACTTTGGAAGATGTACTTCAGGAAGTAAGAAAATTGTTTCTGAAGGACAGCTTAAAATGAAAGAAGAAATAATGAGCAAAAAAGATTAATTTTTAAAACATTATCTAAAAGAATAATAACATTTAAGGCATTTAATATAGAGAGTAAAAAAACTAGCAACAATAATACATAAGATAAAAAGGAGAATCAGACCAGGAATTCTTCCTTGTGAGGAAACTAAAGATGCCTATTAACTTTAAATTAACAAATCAAATATAAATATATTTTTGAAACTTCAAGGTAACCACTTAAATAATAGAAGTTATGTGTACTTCCAAATATGTGAAAGGAAAAGATAATTAAAAATAATGGTGAATAAAAAAATAAAAAGGTATTATAAGTAATTCCAAATATATCATAAATTTGCATAAATGTAAATAGATTAAATTAGCTGATTACAATACAAGAGAATATTATCTAAAAACTAAAAATAAAATCAGCTATCTGCTATTCACAACAGATGCCTTTCAAACAAAATTATGCAAAAAAAAATGAAGGGTTGGAAAACTATTAAATACCAGGCAATAGTAATAAATGGGAAATTTAGTATTAAATTATTGATGTTTTATTGATGTTCATTTCCTCTTGTTTAGTCCTCAATGGCCACAGAGAGCCAATATGACAGTTTAGTTTGATATACAGTTCTAGACTAGCAGTTACATTTTTTTTATCATTATTTCAAAAGTATTACTCTCCCATCTTGTGGTTCCATTATTACTTTTAAGATGGCTACTGGCAGTCTAATTGCTGTATCTCTTCAGGTATTCAGACTTTTTATCTCCAATCCTTCAGTGCTTCTGAGGTGATTAGTATCACTTGTCCTGATGATCCAGTGAGCCCAATGGCTTCGGCCTCTCAGTTTACCATTTGTATTAGTTTGCTAGTGTTGCCATAACAAAGTGCCACAGACTAAGTAGCTTAAAAAGCAAAAAAAATTATTGTCTCACAGTTCTAGAGGTTAGAAGCCTGAGATCAAGCTAATTGGTAAAGTTGGTTTCTTATGTGGGCTACGAGGAAGAATCTTTTCAATGCCTCCCCTCTAGCTTCTGGTCCTTCGTTAGCAATCTCTGGTGTTCCATGGTGTGTAGAAGCATAATCCCTGCCTTCATCTTCACATGGTATTCTCCTGCACGTGTGTGCCTTTGTCCAAATTTCCCCCTCCTAAAAAATACCAGTCCTATTGAAGTAGGGTCTCACCTTGCTCCATGATGACCTTATCGTAACTACTAATTACATTACAATAGACCTATTTCTAAATCAGGCCACATTCTGAGGCACTGAGAGTTAAGACTTCAATGTGTGAGTTTCGTAGGGACACAATTTGACTCCTAACCCCACTCTTCATGTTTCCTCTTTATTTGTAGCACCTGCAAATTTCTCTTAATTTATAACTCAGCAATTTAATTTTCTTTGTACTATTTTATTCTGCATAGGTATCTGTTTGAAGTGAGGAGGCAATGTCCCATAATAGCATGATCCACTTAATTAGCTGGAATTTTGTTCTTTCATGATTTAAATGGTAAACAAAAATCATCAACTAATATTTTAAAATAAATAAGGACATGAAAGAATGAATAAAAAATAAAGCCAACTTTTCTATCAATAAAGAAAAGTTAGATTTGGGAAATAACTGGAGAACTTCTAGAAATGCAATATACAATCACTGGAGATACAGAGCTCAGTGGATAGGTGTGATGTTTAATTTTATGTGTCATATTGACTGGGCTAAGGGCTACTCAGATAGCTAGTAAAACATTATTTCTGGGTGTGTCTGTGAAGCTGTTCCCAGAAGAGATTAGCATTTGAATCAGTAGACTGAGTAAAGATAAACTTTATCAATTTGGGTGAGTATCATCCAATCCATTGAGGCTCCAAATAGAACAAAAAAGTGGAGGAAGGAAAAATTTAATCTTTGTTTGAGTGGGGGCATCCATCTTCTCTTGCTGTAGGACATTGGTACTCTTGGTTTTTGAGCCTTTGGATTTGGAATGTTACTTACACCATTGACTCCTATACCAATTCTCAGGCTAGTAAACCTTAACTGACTTACACTGCTGGCTTTTCTGATTTCCCAGCTTGAAGATGTCAGATCATGAGACTTCTCAGCCTCCATCATTACGTGAGCAATTTCTAGAATAAATATCTATATCGATATCAATCTCTCTCCTGTTGGTTCTGTTTCTCTGTTTCTCTGTTATGAGCCCTGACTAAAACAATAAGTTATGCTGTATGTTAGACACAGTTGAAGAAAGAATTAGTGAGATGGAAGGTCTGAGGAGATAAAATGAATGCAGCACAGAGGAAAAAAAATAAAAGTAGAAAGGAGGGGTTAAAAAAACATGGAAAGTAAATTGAAGAGGTCTAACGTTTGTTTCATGAGGAGATCCAGGATAGGATAGGGAGGACTAGGGAGGAATGACAGTTGCCATATTTAAAGAAACAATGGCAGAGAATTTTCTAGATTTGAGAAAGGCATTGATTTGGAAACATGCTGACCATGGTTAATCCCTAATTATTAAAGAGTTGATGCAGTTGGGTTTTGCTTCTCCTTACATTCTAGGGAAAGAAATTCTAAGAAGATCCTTAATTTTGTATTGGTATTTTATTGGGAAGATATTTTGTTGGTAAAGAGGTTGAAACTACTAGCTATTAGATAAAGGACTTTTCTGAGGATTTTCCACATTTTCCCCATTTCCAGGTCACATTACTTTAAAATAATACAAATTATGTACTTTTAGTTATCAGATAATACATTATCAAAGTAGCATTTATTTCATTTGTGAAATAGAACAGGTTAATAAATTAAAAGATATTTTAAATTAAATCTTATCAAAGAACATTTAGAAAATGGGCTGAAGCTATGCTCATACATAGAGTATGTTTCATAATACTTAACTGCTGTGTGGTTCTTGTTCTGAAAATAATACTTGTTTTGAAATTTAAATAACAAACAATATTATATACATTTTTTTGCTTAAGTTTACATTTTGTCATATTTGGCTGCAAAGCATATGGTAGAATCAGTACAGTGTCTATCCACTGGAAATATGAACAGGACCACACAAAATGGTTCCACTGTGTCATTTTGTTCAATGTGGCCTTGTGAAAACAAACTCTTCTCACCACAAAAACTTTCTTGTCGTTCCCGCTCTTTAAAATAATCACTTCTAACTTCATTTCCAGCACCTTTTCTCCTTTCTAACTGTTGTCTACTTTAAGTGAGTTGAAGATTTGTTTATTTTGCTTTGAAATTCTTCATTCTTTATTTTTTACCACATTTCTAACTATAAAATGCATATTATTAAAACATTTTCAGCCTTTGGGATAGTTTGATGTTGGTAATGTAAGAGTTTTGGCTCGTTCATTTAGAGTTTTGTGGTATTTGTATTTTTGGTACATTGGATATTTTTCTATGTGTTTTAACTTTTAGAAATTTTCTTTTAACACATAATTGAGAACTGACTTAATTCTCTAAAACATTCAATGTAATCTTTATTTAGCTTTCTTTTTTAACCTGTTTATCAGACAGTGTATTTGTAAGGCATTAAAAAAAAATCCAAGTATCTTAGATACCCACGACACAGAACCTACCTTCAAAAAAGGCATAAATTATTTTCAGGTCTTCTAAATAAGTGAAAGACAGAGCAATAACTAAATGTTACTGTATAAGCAGAAGACAAAGACATGGACAATCATAATAGTCTATTTACAATCATTTAAATCTATACATTCTGAAGGGTAATACCCTAAAATGGAACATAATATTCTAATAAAGATTTAGGACAGAATGTGGTTGAAGGGAAACTTTAGATGCTAATAGTATTTATTTTAATAAATTCCTGTATCACATAATTTGTTAATTTTTTTCTCAGTCTCAGCACAGTTGAAACTTTGAACAAGGTAATTCTTTTTTGTGAGTAGCCTTTGCTGTGTGTGGGATGTTCAGCAATATCTCTGTCTTCTAACCAGTAGATGCTGATAGCATCCTCCCAATTGTGACCATCAAAAATGTCTCCAGACACTGCCAAATATGCCCTGGGGGCCAAAGTACCCTTGACTGAAAACCACCAGGTTAGGGTATTATGTTGCTAAATCATTCAGCTTCTGGTCAAACGTAGTCTTGCCACTTAGTTCCCAGTTGTTTCACAAGAGAAACATTTGAATGATTTATTTTGGTTTCTAAATGTGCATATTTTTGATCTCTGTTTTAATCTCATTTTATAGAAAATGTAGTTATTTTATCAAAGTCATTTGGAATTCATTATGTCTTACAGAACACAAGCAGATACTTAATATACATACATAGTAAACTTCATATTTTAATTACTTTATTCTGAAGACTAGTAAAGATTTATTTATTTATTTATTTATTTATTTATTTATTTTGAGGCGGAGTCTCGCTCTGCCGCCCAGGCTGGTGTGCAGTGGCCGGATCTCAGCTCACTGCAAGCTCCGCCTCCCGGGTTCACGCCATTCTCCTGCCTCAGCCTCCCGAGTAGCTGGGACTACAGGCGCTGCCACCTCGCCCGGCTATTTTTTGTATTTCTTAGTAGAGACGGGGTTTCACCGTGTTAGCCAGGATGGTCTCGATCTCCTGACCTCGTGATCCGCCCGTCTCGGCCTCCCAAAGTGCTGGGATTACAGGCTTGAGCCACCGCGCCCGGCCAACTAGTAAAGATTTAAAATGTGATGTGATCGAGGGTTAATCCTTGTGAATCAGCTTGTCCCAAAACTTGCTTTTCTAAATGTCTTTAACATTGTTTTGTGAGATACTGAGAAAACCTTATTGAAATTAAGAGAGATTACTTTTCTACTTACCCCTATCTCTTTTGTAGAAGCAAATTAATTCTGTCTCTCAAAATGTCTTCTTCTCACAGTCACATTGGTTGCTTGTTAGTGATTAAGTAGAACCATTCTTGAATTACACAGGACAGCAGTGTGTAGTCTCTGCTGTTCCGTGAAAATGGAGTATGCTGAGAATGATCCAGAAATCAGTCTACTACTCCATAACTCAAGTAAGGAAGAGTACGCATGGAACACAGGAGATCCATTAGCGCATCTCTTAGTGTTACCATGCCCTGTGATTAAGGTCAATGGGAAACTACAATAGCCCAATTCAGGCAGGTCTACAAATGGTCAAGACCCTTCAGGAATGAAGGTTTGAGTCACTCTACCAGGAAAAAACCCATGACCTGCTGAGGTGCTTGCTGAAGGCAAAGGGAATACAGAATGGGTAGTAGAAGAAGGTAGTGATCAATACCAGCTACGATCACGTGACCAGCTGCAGAAACGAGGACTGTAACTGTCATAAGTATTTCCCCCTTCTTTTGTTAAAAACTTGTTTGTGCATGTATACAATTGTACTAAGAAAATATCTTCATTTTATTTCCTTTTCCTTTATCATGTAACATAAGATTTATTGACTTCATGTCAGCATTTAAGTATAGTTGACTTTATGTAATAGTATTTGGGTTGGGGATTAGTGAGTTTCTGATTGTATGAAGGATACTTGTATTATGTAAGATATAATTATGACCTCATTATTGTCTTTATTTGAAAATTATAATCTCAGGAGATGTGTATGGGTTCACATTGACTAGGAGTGGACTTGTGATGGTTAATACTGAGTTTCAACTTGATTAGATTGAAGGATGCAAAGTCTTGATCCTGGGTGTGTCTGTGAGGGTGTTGTCAAAGGAGATTAATGTTTGAGTCAGTGGGCTGGTAAAGGCAGACCTACACTTAATGTGGTAGGCACAATCTAACTAGCTTCCAGCAAATATAAAGTGGGCAGACAAATGTGAAAAGACAAGACGGGCCTAGCCTCCCAGCTTACATCTTTCTCCCATGTTGGATGCTTCTTGCCCTCAAACATCAGACTTCAATTTCTTCAGTTTTGGGGGTTGGACTGGCTCTGTTTGCTTCTCAAGCTTGCAGCCAGCCTATTGTGGGACCTTGTGATCATGTAAGTTAATATTTAATAAACTCCCATTTGCATATCTATCTATCTCTATCTATCTATCTATCTATCTATCTATCTATCTATCTATCTATCTATCCATCTATCTATCTATCTATCTATCTATCTATCTATCCATCCATCTATCTATCTCTATCCTATTAGTTCTGTCCTTCTAGGGAACCCTGACTAGTACACCGAGATTTATCTGAATATAGTTAGTGTTCATTAACTATATAAACAGTGAGCTAGTAAGTAGCTCATGACTATTTTTTTCCCCCCAAATTTCTACTGGTAATGGGAATATCTACACATCCCACATCATTTTTTGAGTGAACATTTCTTAATGGAGACAAAGGTAGTTTTTATAAATGGAATACATAGCAAAAGAGCTGCTGCCTCATATAGTCAACTTCCAAGTCAGCATTTATTTATTCTCATATTTCCTTATGCTTTCAAATATAACATTGTACATTTTGTATCAATATTTTAAATTAAGTCATATCAAGTAAAAAACAAGGCAACTACTATTTAACCACTGTTTAATCCCCAAGGAAATTAATGCCCTCTCCCTTCTTATTGCAATAGCTACTCTCTCCTTTCTTCCCAGGTCTTTTTTCTTTCCTCATTTAGTATTTTCTAGTTGGTTATTCTTTTTCTCTGGCTTTAGAACTCCTGTCTTCAGCCTGTCATATTTCATTATACACTGAATTAGACCATGCTTGTTCTCTGGGAGTATAAAGAATTAAATAACAGGATTTAAATAAGTCTCATGTCTGTTTGTAGATGGGCAGAATCTTTTTTTTTACTAGTTTATTTGAAGTTGAGAACGAAGACTAATCTTGCTTACCTTTATTTAGTAGTTTAAAAAAATTAACTCATGATATTGATCCCTACCTCAAAGTAAGAAGCAATTATTATCGAACATTTTGCAAAAGAAGTGGTAAAAATAAGCAGTAGACTTGCAGGTCTGTAATAAATCAAGGAACCTATCAATAATTAAGCATGATGCATTTAATTGTCTCTGAGTATAGTTCATCCATAGTGTATAAAAATATCTGAAATCTACTCTTTCAAGTGACCCTTCTTATGGCTGATAAAACCATGATACATTCTTTTACATTTCAATGGTAATATAGTTAACATTTCTAGAGTTTGCATTGGGAAAATGCCATTTGCCTTCATAAAGAACCTCTGCTTAATATGAACATGTACTATAGAGCCTCTCTTGGGAAGAATTGGTTCATACCGCTAGTCATCAATATTTAGGGTAAGCTGAGAAAAGAAGTGGTATGGGCTTGGGTTTGTGGCAGGCACAATTATGGCTCCCAAATATGTCCATGTCCTAATCCCTGGAACCTGTGAATATGTTGTTGCATGACAAAGGGGAATTAAGGTAGAAGATAGAGTTAAGATTTGCAGTCATCTGACTTTAAAATGGGGAAATTATTCCAGGTTATCTGGGTGGATCCAATGTAATCACAAGAGTCCTTAAAAGTGGAAGTGGGAGGACATGAACTAAGAAATTCTGGCAGCCTGCAGGAGCTGAAAAAGGCAAGAAAATGGAGGCTCCTTAGAGCCTCCACAAAGGAATGCAGCCTGTTGACACACTGACTTTAGCTTACTGAGATTCATTTCAGATGTCTGGCCTCCAGAACTATAAGATAATAAATCAGTGTTGTTTTAAGATACCTAATTTGTGGCAATTTTTTATAGCAGCAGTAGGAAACTAATAGAAGATTATAGAGAGGGAGTTGGGGTGAGATGGATGATTCATTCCTGTGGATTCAGTCATTGCATCCATTCTATTGTAATTAAAAATAAAAAGCATGTAAGAAGAATTACCACATTAGGATATCAAAGAAAATCTAACTAGACATGTATACTCTTTGGTAATGGCAAAGTCAGAAATGATGTGAACTAAATGTACCCAAATTAAGGACATACATTTTGCCTAAATTCAGTCACTGATTGCCAATTATTTACCGAGATTTCTACAGTCAGTTTTTATTTTTCTGTTCTTTCCACAAAAAGGAAAACATGATGGTACTCAAATCTATTGACAGCTGACTTTTGATAATGCTATTGCAATCACTGGGTAAATCATTACACACCATTCGATATTTCCTGTTTGGACTTTCCTTGTCCTGAAGTTTTCTTATTTTTTGTAAAAATGCTGCCTTCTAGGATTCTGGTTTAGTAGGAAATGTTAGTATTATTTACTATAGGATCACAAAGGAATGAGACACATGGAAAGTCTTGAAGTCCTGTGTCACTTCAATGGAGTTGGGTATAGAAACTGACATAGACATTTATAATATCCTGTGTCACTTTCTTCAGCTGACCCATCAATATCGCTAACATTCATTCCACCAAAAATATGTGCAATCCATGATGTTCTAACAAAATGGAAACTGTAAGTTATGTGGGGCATATTTATTTCCCCACAGTGTTCTATTGGGTCTGGACTTGACAGTACAAGGACATGTTCTGAAATGCAAACAATGATTAATTTCTGTACTTGCATGTTTATAAAAATAAACTTTATTTTTTAAACCATATGACTTCATTTTCATTGTAGAAAATTAACCTGGGTTCATGGTGGGTATGGTAAATCAGTTGAAAAATTGGTCTTAATTTTTATTCCTCCCTGTAATAATGTCCCTTGCAATGTAATTTTATAACACCTTACATAAGAGGTAGAGACTATTTTCCAGCCCCCTGAATGTGGGAAGGCCTTGTGATTTGCTTTGGTCAAAAGAACTAGGCAGTAACACCAATTCTCTTATTAGTCCTCAAGAGGCTTTGTGTATTTCCATTCTCCTTCAGGCACCTACTTCCACCATGATAACAAATCTGGGCAACTTGCTAGAAGATCACAGATCACATGGAACTGAGCCAAAATGTTCTAGCCTCTGAGAGCCAACACCCAGAAGCAGATCTAACTACTTGACCTATGTCTCACCATAGATGTATGAGGGAACACAGACATGACCTGAAGAACTGCCCAGCTGGGTTCAGCCTAAATTGTTGACCCCTAAAATTTTGAGGTAAATAATGTTGTTTTCAACTATAACATTTGTGGTGGTTTTTTATACAGCAAAGGCTAACTGATGCAATAGATTTTATGGAGGTCTGTGAACTCTCTGAAATTATTTGTAAAATTTGATGTGTATGCATGTTTTTTTGGGAATAACTTCTAGCTTTTAGCATTAACTTTTCTGTGGTACAGAAAAGTTTTACAAATCATTGCCTTATTTGTTTAGTGATAGGGTTAATCACATGCCAGATATCATACCCATTCACTTATTGAATTAAACTACTCAGATTCTGATGAAGATAAGTTTTTGTTAGAGTGAGAGTTAAAAGTTTTCTTTCTTGGGCCGGGCGCGGTGGCTCACACCTGTAACCCCAGCACTTTGGGAGGCCGAGGCAGGTGGATCATGAGGTCAGGAGATCGAGACCATCCTGGCTAACACGGTGAAACCCTGTCTCTACTAAAAACACAAAAAAAATTACCTGGACGTGGCGCTGGGCGCCTGTAGTCCCAGCTACTCAGGCTGAGGCAGGAGAATGGCGTGAACCCGGGAGGCGGAGATTGCAGTGAGCTGAGATCATGCCACTGCACTCCAGCCTGGGTGACAGAGCAAGACTCTGTCTCAAAAAAAAAAAAAAAAAATTTCTTTCCTGTGTGTATGTGTGCTCGCCAATGTGTTCTTCGGTCAGTTAATTTGGAAATCTTTGGATTATCTTTTCTAGATAATAAGCTAACATACCTTGATATCACCTAGTACATAGTATTTAACATTTATGTATGTTGCTTAAAATTAAGTGCTAGAGTAGTAGATTAAAGATTAATTTCAAATGCTGATACCCTAATCAGATTGCCACTGCAGATATATGTATGTTCTTTGAAGAATTTGCTCTTAAAATACCTTTACAATTCATGGTTTAGGATGACCTCTTTCAACTCTGCCACTTCCATCCTCACTCTGAGCTGACAGCCTCCCTTTCTCCTTCACAGGGAAAAGGTAAGCCACGAGAGGGGGTCTTTCTCAAGTTCTAGATAGGGCAGCAATGAACCAAAGCCTGTAACATATGACCCACCGTTTAGCTTACTAAGCTAACTGAGGTTTTGGCAATTGTTTAATTAACATTGAAAACCCAATTTTTAAAAATTGACTTTCTATTTCTGAGGTTGTAGGGTATATCATCTTCATCTGCTCTCCATGGTGTCCTTTGGTGAGCTGATGAGCCAACACACAGGGCCCTGCTTGAATGCGTGGCATTTGCTCTGCTCTTATCCACCACTGTGCCAAGACTTGAGAGCCATGCATTTTCCCCCGGCTCAGATCTTCTGGCTCATTGTCAGTCAGGTCATGCCAAAGCTGCTAGCCAACAAAAGCATATAGGGAAAATAAATTTGTCATAGGAAAAGTACAGAAAAGTGATCACTTTTGGGCAGGACTACAGTAAGAACACTGTTAGGCTGCATTTCACAAATGTTAAAAACAAAATGCCTTGCCAAATATCTTTAAAAAATTTTTTTGGGTGTATGTGTGTGTATCAAAACACAAGTGTTTGGATTTTTTCACCATATATTAAACCCAAATTCAGTTATACCAGAAAACCATAGGCATTTGCAAAAGCTATTTACCCAGGAACCAAGATGGATGTATTTGAACACTTTCCCCACACCCGGCCCAACCATGTTTTTGCTAGCCAGCTCCCAGGTGTCAGTAATTGAGCAATGTAGGGGTTGAATTTCAGTAAAGCTTAGCAGGTGTAGTGGTGGTTCCAAAGAAATACCTCTTTTCTTTTCATGGAATAACAGGTCATTTCACTATTTTCTCCAGCACTTGCTCCTTACAGTTTAGAATACATACCACATGAAGAGTGTATCCAAAATACTTCAGAATGGCTGCTATAAATACTGAGTGGCTGGGAAGTGAAGTTTCTATCTGTTCTTTGTCTTTTCTTTTATGTGTTTCGCTCTAAAGTTACCTTGAAATGCATATAAAAAGGTAAAAAGGAGGGTAAGGCAATATACAAAAGATTGATGTTCTAGATATTTGAATATGCTTTTTCAAAGACAACATTATTTACTCTATATGCATCTGCCAGATTATAGATTTTGTCACCCAAAGATGTAGAATGGAATAGGAATAGAAATCTGAGGTATCCTTCAGATACCATATTTGTCATGAAAATAGTTTCTGACATTATTGTTAACAAGGACTTGACCATCTGCTGGGCTCATATTTAAAGCTGTGAGTACCAGAAACTGGTTCAGTGATGTAGTTATAGTGTGCCAAGGAGGTGGTGCCTACAACCCAGTGTTAAACAAAAGAAATGAAGTATACATAAACTTCATACAATGCTCAAGTGATTGTGAGAATCCCTTCCCCTTCCATATTTACTAAGGCACATGTTCTTTTGTTAAATCTGCATCTGTTCTTTTCCCCCAGCAAAGTGGCCATTAGTATTTGTTTTTACTAGATACTATCTGTATAAATATTGCGGATTTGTAGGATGGGAGATAAAGTGTTTTACCCTGACCCACATATCTCCTTAAGGAAGGTTGTGTTTATTACATACTATTCTCAGAGGATGAACATGATTTAGGGATTGCTGTTGTGCCTGTCCTGGGAGATACATGTTGGAATGAAAAAATCCCACACAAAGAGATTAGGCACAAGTTGAACTCTGAAGTTACATGCTCTGTTTTATTATTTTTTTTCTTTTAAAGGAAATGTTCTCAGATTTTCCTCTTGCATTGACCCAAGATAGTCTTTTGAGCAACTTACAAAGTTTCAGCTGCCTCCACCCTCTGTTTTTGGATTGCTTTTATTTTCTTAACACTTATAGCCACTTAGTTATTTACTAGTGGTTCAAGAAGTGTCATAAAGCAGCAAAGTTACCTGCTAGGTACACATAATTACTGACACACATACATATGTATCCATATACACTCACACAAAATTTTTTTTCTAAGTAAATTCTAAGAGACTGGAAGAGAATCTATAGTTGGCCTATTGTAGATAAACTTGTTTTGACAGTTTCTTTCTTTAACAAAAATAACTTAAAAAATGTCAGCAGTAGATGAACCTTGATAACCTTTGCTTAAAAATATTTTGTGCTGTGAAAATGTGGTCAACTATTTCTAAAAATTACTTAATCTCTATTTCAACTAAAGATTTGCAGAAGCATTGGAGTTCAACTTCTTCCTTAGTTTATGTGACATTATCTATAGATTACAGGCAGGAGTGCAGACTAAAGCTGGAGTCTGCAGTACAAGCTTAAATCTTCCCTCTAAATTGTTATCATGGACTAAACTTGATATGAAATCCAGGATGTAAGAATTTTTGTCTTCCTGAAAAGTTGAGGGAGGGTCACATATTTATAATTTGAACAGTATTTTAAATGCCATAGGAGAATTTGATATTTTTTTTTTTTTTTGAGAATTTGATATTTAAAAGAATTCCATGTTAAATTTTTTTATGTAAAGAATTATCTAAGAATATATTTTGGATATAAATGCAGACCTTCCTGTATTGTTGGTTTAAGTGATTGTCTTAGTCCAGTCAGGCTAGTATAACAAAATGCCTTAGACCAGATAATTTATAAACAATAGAAATTTATTGCTTACAGCTCTGGAGGACGGGAAGTCCAAGATCAAGGTACCAGAAGATTTGGTGTCTGTTGAGGGCTCGCTCACCACTTTTTGCTGCATCCTCACATTGTGGAAGCGGGCAAATGAACTTACTTGGCCCTCTTTTATAAGGGCCCTTATGACTTAATCTCTTTCCAAAGGCCCCACCTCTTAATACTATCATATCGGGTATTAGATTTTAACATATGAATGTGCAGGGGGACACCAATATTACACCATAGCAGCTTTATACCCCTTTTATGTAAACTGTTTCTAGCTAATAATATCTCTATTGTGAGTTAAATATTATGACTTACAATAAATGCAATATTCTAACATTACTTTGGAAACTTTTACACTAAAGTACCCCCTCAGTGGTAGAGAATATGAACACTAATTTTGTCTGCCCTGGGGCAATCTGGGCGTTAGCCCAAAGTAGTCCAAGTCATATTCAAACTTTCTTTAAACACTTTACCTTAAATATTAATAAACATTTATACTCTGATTCATAAGTCCTTGCTCATTTTAATTTAATATGTTTTAAAGTAATTACTGTGTATAAAATTGATGCCATGTTTTTTTTCTGTTCCAGTTCGGTACAACCAACATGATTCTAAGTCAGCAGATGATATTAATGTTCTTCATCTACCCATTCATTAACATATTTAGCTAGCATTTTTTTAGTGCTTACTCTGTGTTCTGCACTGTGCAGAGTGCTAGGGATAAAGAAGGGATATCATTTCTTCACTTATTTAATAATCCAGTATGAAGGGAATAGATATGTAAACTCACAAATATAATAAAGCATACCAGTGCTTTGACTGAACTGTGTACAAAATATAGTTAGAACTCCAGTGTAATAGGGCAAAGAGTATCAAGAAAACTTAAGAGAAGAGGTCACATCTATGAAAACTATCCTGAAAACTGAGTAAGATGTTTACCAGGAAGCGAAGAAAGGGCATTCGCCAGATTATTTTAGGCTTTATATGCCATTTTTCAGTATGGACTTCACCTTCAGGCAGTCTGGAAACCCAAAAGAGTTCTAGGTGGGGAACCAGTGTGATCAGTTTAGCAGCAGAATAGATAAATATTTGAAGAAAGCAATACTTGAGACAAAGAGATAGGTTAGATGACTATAGGAAGAGTCCAGATGCAAAGTGATGATAGCCTGAAGTAAAGCTCTAGAAGTGGGATGGTGATAAAGAGACTGAAAGAAGATATGTAACAGAGATGGAATTGTCAGGACTTAGTCATCAATATGATGGAATAGATTAGGAGAGAAGATAAAAGGAAGGGAAGAGTAGGAAACGATTCTCAAGTTTTTGACTTGGGGAATGGTAAAGAGTACCTTGAACTGAGACGTAGAACACTAAAGGAATATAATTTTTGTTTATTTGTTGATTAATCCTGAGTGTTTTCTTATGTCCAGTACAAGTGGCATACCTTGTTAGCCAGTGAGTTTCTCCACTGTGGGCAGCAGGAAGCCAGTGTCCAATATATGTGAGTCAGACCTTTGAAGTGCACATGTGGCAGATGGATTTCTGCTCTGCATTTTGAGATACACAACTGGTGACTTCTTCAGATTGAAGTACCTAAAGAGGTATCTAGGGTTTTCTACCTCTGCTTTTGACAACCCACCAGTTGAAGTCCTTAGTCTTCCACTTGGCCCAAACATTTCCATCTCCAGCCTCTACTAACTCAATGTCGATTTTTTTATGCACTATCTTGGCCATTTTCCCCTTTCCTTCCTTGTGTAGGCATGTAGCTGTCAAGTGGACCAGCAGTCTCTAAGCAGCAGCGACTACTGCAGCTGCTAGGCTGGCTGGTCACACTTCCATAAATTCAGCTGATAAGGAAACAGTCAGCCAAAACAGATTTAGACAGTTGCTTACTCTCGGGACAGCAGGCAGTATGAGATTCATGTTTGTACTGGTTCCCCTTATTCGGAAGCAGACCCAGGTGAATGCTGACCTACAGTGGTCTCAGAGCTGAGGAATCATGCACAGAGGAACCCCCAATCTTTTAAAGGGTCTGTTAGCAAAGCTGCCCAACCTTTGCTCATGAAGGAAAAAATTATCTTTGTTATCCTAATCAGGAAACATATTTGCCCCGTGACTCAGAGGAAGACACTACCTGTCTTAGTCTGTTCAGGCTGCTATAACAAAATTCCATAGATTAGGTGGCTTATAAACAATAGAAACTTATTTCTTAGATTTCTGGAGGCTGTAAGTCTGAGATCAGGTGCCATTATGGTCAGGTTCTGTCTGACAAAAGCCCTTTTCCAAATTGCGGACTGCTGACTTCTCGTTGTGTTTTTTCCATGTCAGAAAGGGGAACAGAGAGCTCCTGGGATCTTTTTTGTATAAGTGCCAATCCCATTTGTGATGGTTTCACCTTCATGACCTAATTATCTCCCCAAAGCCCCATCTTCTAATATCATCACATTGGGGGTTAGGATTCCAACATATAAATTTTCAGGGGGACACAAACATTCACTTCATTGCACCCTGTATGTTCCAAGGTTGTTTGCTATACTAACATCCTTGAAAGATAATCTGAGATACGTAGGTAGAAATGCTATGGAGAATTGCCTCCCAACAATAGCTCCCATATTTGCCAATTTTGATGGTGAAATTAGAGTTTAGAGTTTAATTTTGAAATATTAAATTTGAGGTGTTAATGGGGTGTTAAGGTAGATACATTCAGCAGTTGGCTATATGTACATAGTGCTCCAGAGAAGTGCTTTTATCAAGAAATCTATTAGATTTTCATCTCTACAGGTGGCATAAAGCCATAGGACAAGAGGAAGTTACACAGAAAGCATATAAATGAAAGAGAAAAAAGACATGAATAGAAAGAAGCTTGAGTATTAGGAATATTTTCATGACTAGAAACATAGGAGCAACAGAAGGAGTTTAAGAAGGAATGGTTAAAGGGGTGAGAGAATTAGGAGAGAGTGACACCTTACAATTCAAGAGAAGGAAATATTTCAAGGGAGTTGGTAGTATTGTCAAATGCAACCATGAGGTCAAAAAAGATGAAAGTTGAAGACCTTCCATTGGCTTTAGCACTTTGAGGACATAGGTGACCTTTGCCAGAGCATTTCAGTGGAGTGGTATGCAGAGAAGTTCGATTGCAGCAGTTTGGAATGTGGGAGGAAGCTAATGAACAGGGAGCTAAGCATGCAGGATCTTTTTTTAAAATGCTTACCTGTAAAGGAAAGAGAAAGTGTTACTGGGTTAAAAAACAACAACACATTTTATGATGGAAGAAAATTGCAAGAATATATTGCTGAGGGAAAAGAAGCAGTAGAGAAACTGAAAATGTAGGAGAAAGAATTGATAGAGCAAGATCTTCCTCTGCTAAGGAAGGTTTATTAGTTTCCTATGGTTGTCATAACAAATTATCAAAAACTTTTTGCCTTAAAACAACAACAATTTATTCTTTCACAGTCTAGAGGCCAGAAGTCTGAAATCAAGGTGTCAGCAGGGCCATGTTCCCTCTGGAGCCTGGCTGATGGCAAGACCCCTTCCTTGCCTCTTGTAACTTCTGGTGGTTGCTGGTACTCCTTGACTTGTGGTGTGATCACCTCAATCTTTGCCTTCATCTTCATATCACCTTTTTTTCTATGTGTTTTTGTCCTGTTCTCTTCTGTTTTCCCTTTGCCTTTCTCTATAAGGACACTTGTTATTGATCTTAGGGCCGAGCTGAATAATCCAGGATGATCTTATTTTAAGATCCTTAACTTAATCATATTTGCAAAGACCCTTTTTCCAAATAAAGTAACATTCTCAGGTTCCAGGGATTAGAATGTGAATCCATCTTTTTAGGGACTGCCCTTCAACACAGTATGGATGGGATCAAGAGTGAAGGTAAAGGGATGTGTCTAGAACTGGATAAGGGATCTTCCCCCTCAAGAATGGGGAAATGAGGATAAGATAGGTGTGTGTAGAAATTGGAATTGGAAGTTCAGAGCAAAGACTTTTCACCTGCAAGCCACATATCTCTCAATAAAGCAAGAGGCAAGGTTATTGGTTCAAGGAAGAGCAGTGAGGACAGAGCTGAATGTAGGAGAAAATTGAGGAAATGCTGCAAAGCCATGGGTGTGGGAGGACAAATGACAAAGAACTGTTACATAGCAAATGGGGAGCTAAGGTGTTGGGAACTACATATTTGTAGATCATACATTGTAGATTTTACCATAACTTTATAAATCTTTGTATTTCACTTTAATAGTATGCAGTAAAACAAAAAACTTCAAGAACAAATAAAATAAAGCGAAACAACTGCTATGAAGATGAAGCAGCAGCCTACTAACATAGTGTAGACTGGCCCAGCAAATTCACCACTTTTTCATCATGAAGCCTGGAGAAACACAGATGGTGACTAATGCACATCCAGAATTAATGTGGGAGAGAAGGGAATGAAAGCCTTCAGTCATTGGGAGCTCCATGGGGAGCAGGGCAAATTGAGCTGAATTTTCTTTGGCTGCCGATCTGAAATTTCTCTAGAAAAGGCTTTTCGAGGAAATGAGAGAAATGCCAAGAAGGGGAGTATGCTAAATGTGGGGTAGATAAGCCTCTGAACATACTGTACTTGTCCAAATGATCAGACTATAGGAACAAATTTCAGTCTGTAACTTCAGCCTTATTATCACTTTAAAAAATTCACATGGATATTTACAGAGCACAGCCATGTTTTGACCTCCATATCGCCCTGAGTCCATACTTGGTAGAAATAATACAAGCATTTATCTAAATGTCTCCAGGCAAATTCTGATCTTGAGTTTTCCCACTGTGTACCCCCAAACCCATATGCAAATATCCAGACTGATTTAACAAGATCAGAAGAAGGAATCAGACATTATTCTGATCTGGTATCCCTTATGTCTAAGTCAGTGAGTTTAAGTAAAATCGTGATAATTGCATTAATGGAACAGTGATGAAAGATGAGCAGAAATTTTGTTCTCTGACTCCATGATATCCACTTAATTCTTCAAGTTCCAAGCTAAAGTAACATGAGTTACTTAAAGTAACATGAGTAACATGAGCACTGTAGGTCATTTCTAGATTTCATATTGTACATATATCTCTCCAGCACCAGGAGACAAGGTAGTGACTGCATATATCTTACAGTAGTGCTGCTCAAACTTTAACGTGCAAATGAATCTCCTGGGAATCTTGTTAAAATGCAGATTTTGTAGGTTTGGTGTGGGCCTGAGATTTTTGTATTTCTAACAAGCTCCCAGATGACACTGATGCTGCTGGTCCAAGGACTATAAGGTGTTAGACTACGTAAAAAACATGTAGAATACTTATATGGAATCCGAAAAGGTGAATCAGTAGCTATAACATCAGAAAAAAAAATAGATGACAGTAAGCTGAAAATGTTTCCCTTATCTTTTGAGAAGATCTACATGTTTTAGGCTGTTAGTAAGTCTTCATATTGACCATGAATCCACTTATCTTTCTCTATAGTGAGTATTAGCAATCAAAAGAAGCCAAAAATCTACTTTAAAAATAGTTAATGAGAAATGTCTTATGTCTTAGTTTTGAGATTGAATGGATTCAGTAAGTGCATTCCTAAGAATGTATAGGTTTTTTTTTTTTTTTTTTTTTTTAAATAATAGACCTAATGAAGAAAATGGTTAATCTCTTGAAAAAGGAAGAATCTTTTGTTTTTATAGTCAGGATTTCAGTAGTAATTTTAGAGAAACTTACTAACAGTTATTAAACTACTTGCAGATTTAGCTGTCTGAGAGGATCATATTGGTCCTCATTCAACATTCACTTTCTCTTTCTTTTCATCAATCAGAAACCCAGTTTTGTGAAAGTATACCTCTAACAGCATGCAGCCATCTGCCTAAGGATAACTAGCACCTGCCCAGCTCCAACAGGGAGTCTACTTTATTACAGGATAATCCACCCCCCTGTCTTTTTTTTTTTTTTTTTTTTTTTGCTGCTGGTGGTTTAGTAAAGAGATGTGGAAGCTTCTGGGAGAGCTTCTAGAACACATTTTCTTGCTTCTAAAAGAGAACCACAGAAGAGAAAGTTCATCGTCTGTAGTTTAGTAGGACCTGAGCTCGAGGACTCCCAAAGTCATCTTGTAACCAGCCTGAGAATAAAGCCAACAATAGTGGAAGGAAAGATAGAACTGATAGTATCATTAGCTGCTGATCTAACCAATCCTATAGCCCTCCCTACTTCTAGACCTCTTATGTGAAATAATTTATTTATTTATTTATTTATTTTTTGAAACGGAGTCTTGCTCTGTCGCCCAGGCTGGAGTGCAGTGGCCGGATCTCAGCTCACTGCAAGCTCCTCCTCTCGGGTTCACGCCATTCTCCTGCCTCAGCCTCCCGAGTAGCTGGGACTACAGGCACCCGCCACTTCGCCCGGCTAGTTTTTGTATTTTTTAGTAGAGACGGGGTTTCACCGTATTAGCCAGGATGGTCTCGATCTCCTGACCTCATGATCCGCCCGTCTCGGCCTCCCAAAGTGCTGGGATTACAGGCTTGAGCCACCGCGCCCGGCCTGAAATAATTTATTTTTAAAAATTATTCTGATTAGCTTGATTTGAGATCTCTGTTAGCTGCAGTTGAAAACATCTTTCTTTTATCTTCCCACCAATTAAGGTTGAAAAGGACAAGACCTAGAGTACATTCATTACTGGATTAGCTGATGTTAGAATCCTTAGGAGGATCATAATGCAATGAAAATTTATAAACCATCTTATTAAAGCTTTATAAATTCAGTTTGGTTACACTGTAATGGCCAACCACATTGATTCTCCTGTTAGGTGAATAAATTTCTTTTTCAATTTTTAAAAAAATTATTACTTAATATCAACTTTCAAATGACACTGACAAATATTAGAGCTGAGCAAGTTTTTTTTAAAAAAAACACTGGTGTATTTGTTTTCATCTTCTACTTTATGAACTTCATATGGCTTCTGATGAGTGGTCATATGTTATTCATGACTGCTTCTACTGTGAGTAGGTATATGAAAAAAAAAACCAAGTCACCAGCCACTCTTTTCTCACTTTGAACACACACACACACATTGCCAGAATGAATGTTGTACAAATGTGAAAAATTGAAGCCCACATTATAGCTCAGGCTGCTGCAATGCTTTGACATTGGCTTTTCCCAAAAGTAAATAATGTTAGTTTGTTGACCATATTTTTGTTGTTGTTAAAACTCTATTTGTGAATGCTGTGAAATTT
The DNA here is from genome assembly GCF_008728515.1 of Papio anubis. Lineage (NCBI taxonomy): Eukaryota > Metazoa > Chordata > Mammalia > Primates > Cercopithecidae > Papio > Papio anubis. Next base: position 44,808,106 of record NC_044978.1, on the reverse strand, counting down.
GCAATTGCTGAGCATAATGTTGTGTGAAGCACAAGAGTTGAAGAATGGCTTCTTTATGATAGCATATGGCAAATCTTTCTAATGAGAGCCATTTACTATATAAGTCTCCTACATGTGGTAGTTGACAGCAGGTGTCTGGAGAAAATCCTGCAAACATTTTTAAGTATACTGTTACTGGCAATTGGCAGGAAAAGGTAAGGATCTGGATGTGGAGGATTGAACCAGAAAGGAGAATAAAATGCAAAATGATAGTGAAAGAGAGAGAAAGAGAACGCCCTCAAGCTGGAGCCCAGCAGCTTGTTTTTGCATTAAGCAAGTATATAAAAAACTCCATTGGAGGGCACTAAACATGACATATTGCCTACATGGAAGAGAAAGGTCTTATTGTACACAGACCACTAAGTTCCCTAAGGCTCCTTTTTCAATAGAGAATGGACACAAGTGACTGGCTCACGTCAGTGTGGAGTTTAATTAAACCACTCAACACTGGTCCGCAGAAGCTGAGAATGAAATTTATTGGGGGAAAATATACATTTGGACAAGTTTTACATGAGAATTTTTTGCATCCCATGCTTAATGTCAAATGCAAGGCTGTCACCCATAATTGTGCTTTTGTGCACTGAACAAAGGCACCTGGTCCAAGGGGTGAGTGGGGGCTGCCATTGAAGCCACACAGCATTTACCAAACCAAAACCCTGACTAAGGGCTGTATTTGCTGGAAGTGGAGGTTGCATTTTTTCTTTCCATAAAGCTGCTTTATTTATTTAAGCCATGTGCTCTAGCTCGGTGGGGCTATGGGGGGCATCTTCTAATTCACAAAAGTTGGGGGGGTACATTAAAAACAATTTATGCATGGTGGTGAGGGTGCTTTCTCTAATTCATCTACCTAGAAGAGACACCATTTTTCTTTTCTTTTCTTTTCTTTTCTTTTCTTTTCTTTTCTTTTCTTTTTTTTTTGGAGACAAGAGTTCCTCTCTGTCACCCACGCTGGAGTACAGTGGTGTGATCTTGGCTCACTGCAACCTCCGCCTCCCGGGTTCTAGCAATTCCTCTGCCTCGGCCTCCCGAGTAGCTGGGATTACAGGCACCTGCCACCATGCCAGGCTAACTTTTTGTATTTTTAGTAGAGATGGGGTTTCACCATGTTGGGCCAGGCTGGTCTCGAGCTCCTGGCCTCGAATGATCTGCCCACCTTGGCCTCCCAAAGTGCTGGGATTATAGACGTGAGCCATGGCACCCAGCCAGGACACCTTTTTTCTATTTGGAACAAAGGCTCATACAAGCTAGCAAAAGCCCTGTTCAAGATGTAAGATTGAGTCTCTGCTCCCAACACTGGACCAGAGTAAAAGGCTGGCACAGAGGGAAATTGGTCATTTACTTACTAATATATAGGGCAGATTACTCTTATATTTTGAGTACTTTTATTATTGGAATAGATATGGCCTTACTATCTTCATGCTATTCTCAAAATTGGCCTAGTCTGTTGGTGAAAGTTAAGCTGCCAGAGGGAGCAATAGTTTTATATCCCAGAAGGGTGGAATTTATAGTCCTACCCTTCCATTGCCACCCAGTGTTTCTTGTATTGGTGTTCTTAGGAACGGGCAGTGAGCAGAGTTGATGAGGAAAAATTTTTCTTTTATTCTACATGTGATATTACAAATTCAGGTATGACTAGAGTGAGAGAGTGAAAACAAAGCAACCAAGAGTGAAAGCAAATCACACATATAGTATTTTTTTTCCTTCTTCTTATCAAAGTTTAGCAGGAACAAACATAAGGCAGTATAACCAATAACTGCACCCAGCTAGAGATGGGGATCATCACCGTTCCCAGGAGATAACAAAACTAGTTTCTTGCTAATAGGAATTAAAATCATTAGGAGCTATGATTGTAAATGAATGAACAAACAACAACAAAAAGTTTTAGTAAGGATTTTAAACTCATTTTTTAAATTCTCTTTCTTTGTCCATATTAAGAGAGAAACATATATTCTCCAAGTAATTCTATTATTTATCATAATGGTCAACTTGATTATTTCTCTATTTTATTCCCCTTTCATTGTGACGAGATTGTACATTTTAACCCATTGCAATTCCTTCCTATGGAGAAATATTCTTTCTTGTCCCATTTGGTATTGGGCTTGACCATGTGACGTTGTTTGACCAATCATATTTCAGCAGTTGTAATAAATGCCATTAAATGTTTGGCTATGACACTGTTTTCCATCTACCATGAGAAAGACATGTTCCAAGCAGGGGCTGCTTCTCCAGCCTGGGTCTGAAAATGAGAAGCTGTGTGGAGTAGAGTCACAGCCTATCTGCAGCCTACATGTAACACATATACTCAATGAATCTTTATTTCATAAGCCCAAGAAACTGGGGGATCATTTGCTATTACAGCACAGTTGCCTAATATGAAAAAAATGGCACCAGGAGTGGAATACTGCATAGCAAAACCCCTAAAAGGTGTAGCATTAGCACCTGGCCAATGTGTAACAAGGAAACTTTAAAGACAGACAAAAATGCCAGTCTGTGATGTGGAGTAGTGAACATTTGTTATAACTGCTGTCCACAAAAATTTGAAGGCAGATAGTATATTAATATACTTGTGATTTGGGTTAAGATGTAGTAAAACAGAATGTCACCAGAGTACCATAGTTGTTGTTAGATGCATTTGACAAGAAACTATAAAGAAGAGATGAGCTCAGAAAAGAACTGACCAAGGATAAGGAAAAGAAAAGGAAAATTTGGAAATGTTGAGACTTCCAGGGTTGGAAACATGCAACTATTTTTCTTATCTAACAGTAGAAGATAAAATTTAGACATCCTCTGCGCAACAGGGGCCAACTAAATCTCAATGTTCAAACAAGAATCAATTGAGGGATGTGGCTACTACATCACTAGTTAAAATCTCTAAAACGATGACACTCCCTTCAAAATAAATCCTTTCATCTGGACAGATGGCTCAGGGAAAGGAGATGATGAGGGCATGTCTATTCTATAAAACACTGATAAGCTTGTTAGAGAGAGGATCTTGACAAAAATTGTACTATGGCTTTTGGCACATTGTCTTAGTCCATTTTGTGTTGCTATAGCAGAATCCCTGACCGGCTAATTTATCAACAATAGAAATTTATTGGGTTCTGGAGGCTGGGAAGTCCAGCATCAAGGGGCTGCATCTGGTGAGGGCCTTCCTGCTCTGTCATCCCATGGTGAAAGATTGAAGGACAAAAGAGCACAAAAGAGACTGGAAAGCAGTTGAACTTTTGGTAGGAACCTATACCCAAGATAACTAACGCACATTAATCCATTAATGAGGGAGGAGCCCTCACTATCTAAGCATATCTTAAAGGCCCCACTTCTCAACACTGTTCCATTAGGGATTAAGTTTCCAACACCTGAACACTGGGGGACACATTCAAACCATAGCATACATGGATCTAACTGGAATCAAATAGATATAAAGCCAATAGTGGTGTGTGCACATGTGCATATGTGTGTGTATGTGTGTGTGTGCGCATGTGTGTTGTGTGCCTATGAGAGAGAGAGAAAGAGAGAGAGTGCGCGCGTCAGGCTGTTCAATACAAAAGCAAACTGTTGGGTCCCCAATTTTCAATAGGCAGGAAGCAGATGAGTAAGATGCTCAGGTACAAAGGAGAGCATACTCTATAGTGACCTCTTTAGATGTAGCCAAAAAGGATAATGAAAAAAGAAAGACTTCCCAGAGTGTAGAGCCAAGAGAAAAATGGACTGTAGAACTACTTCCAGGAAGAACTGGAGTCCAATAGAAGAGCATTTTCTCCACACAGAAGAAGAAGCCTTTGTAACATTTGCCCAGGAAAATTTTAGATGACTGATTGTTGTGCATCTTCAACTCTCCTTTCTAAAAAGTGTTTGGTACTATTGTCTTGTTCCTGAGCCACTATTATATCTTGGGTATATAACTTGTGTTTTAGTCCAGATGTTTCTGAAGAAAGAGTAGAGATATCCAGACCTGAAATAGAGACTATCAAGAAATGCTGGTCTTCAAGCATACTGTCACAGCTGGATAGAATTTCGCATGTGAAGAGGAGGAAAGCAACTTCATGATCCCAAGGGTGAACAATAGCTGATTGTATTATCGTCCTTTTCTATTTATTCTCCTCTTCCTTCAAAGAAGATTACTCATTCTCACCCAGGGAATTCTCACCCAGGTTACTGTAATTTACTATAACCCTCCCCACCTCACCCTGCTACCATAGGTGGGGTATATTTTGTGGAAAATAAGCAAAGACCACCCAAATGAAACAAACAGAAGCTATTTATTCAGAATTCGCTATATAGCAAGGGAGTCAGCCACTATCACTTGCACTTACAGGAAATTCAAAGGCAGGCAGACAGAATAGGAAAGTTTATAGTGAAAACTATAGGGAAGACTTAAGGTGTGTTCTGATTGGAGGATATTGGCATGGGAAAGCTGCCAAACCAAGGGCTAACGACTAGGCACACCAAACTTAAATTGCCTCACTTGTTTTTAGTCACTTGCTTTTAGTTGGTTTTAAAAGCCATATAGCTAAAAGTCACACAGCTAAACTATATATATCTAAATTCCCACTACCTTCCTTAGAAATAACATCTCTAATATATAGGCCACCATGGTTTGCCTAAGTTATTTTTCAGGAACTTAGAGTCAGCTCTTGTCCAATTCCAGCAGGCCAAGACCACCAACACTTCAACTGGGTCTGCATGAGGATCCAGTGGCTGATCTTTTGATGTCAGAGGGGCAAAAACTCCACCCTCAGATCATGCTGCTGATGCCATTTTGTTACTGTGCATCCTATGAAGAGCTATGAAGCTTGACTACACTTGTGCAGATCACTGATTGCCCCACAATTCCTGATCCCCAGTCACCTTTCCCTATGCCTTGAACCACCTTGCCCCTCTATGCCATAAATACCCCTAAAATCTCATCTTTAGTGGGGGAAAGTATGTATTTGAGACAGATTTTCCTATCTTTTTGCTTTGGCTGACTCATGAATAAACCCTTTCTCTGCTGCAAAATTCATCATCTCAGTGATTGGCATACTGCATCACAGGCAAACGAGGCCTGGTTTGGTAACACTGTAGGCAGGCTAACTTGAAGTGTGGCATGTTATGTGATTGGTTAGGAGAGCATGTTTTACTTTCTCTGGTTGAGCCTAAGTTGAAAGCAGGGGCAAAAAGGAGGGAACTCAGGAGTCACTGATGAAGTCCTGACTGTTCTGGGCTGATTGCCACAGAGGTTGTGGTTTGGCTTCCTAGGCTGGTCGCTGCAGAGGTTGTGAGTCAGAGTTCTATTGCCTAGGTCCAGCCACTATCCATCTGTATATTTAGTCTCTCTCCTTTGTCTCACTGACATTGAGCCTCTTTGACTAGCAGGGACTTCTTTGACCAGTAGTGGGTGGACATGATAGACACCATGTTTGAGCAGAAGGTTGAAAAGCCGTTGTCTGCTTGACTCTAGCTCTCCTTTCCATCTGCTGTGAGAATAGCATGTCCCACATGGAGGCTGCATCTTCAGCCTGTGTTCTAGAATGTCAAGACATATAAAGAAGAGCTACAGCCTACTCACTGCCAAAACCACATCTGCAGCTGACCTAGAGCCCACGTGAAATGTCAATTTAAAAAAATTTCCTTTTTTAGGAAGCCATTATCATTCGAGGTTCATTGTTTCTACAATAAAGCTAATTAGTACAGTCATCCTCTGGTTTGGATTAGAGGCACTCTGACAAGTGGATGATTCTGCTTTAAGGAAAATCTAAATATAGGGTTAAAGTAATGTTTTTTGACATACTAAGAAACAATATTCTACAGCAATGAATGATAATAATATCATTATCAACTAATAATGATAATACTAATATCAACTATAATGTTGATATTAGTAGCTGATATTTATAACTAGATGATTTTGAAATATTTACATACTAATATAAAGAAAATATTATTCACCAAAATTCCTTAAAAAGAACTCTATTAGAAAAATACTTTGATAATTGATAAGGTGAGAGAGTGAGAGAATGTAGGTATAGGAAGAACTAAGTAAGTAGTAGGTCATATTTTCTTGTGACATGTTCTTATAGATCTTTGTCCTTCTCCTTCAAAAGTATTTGTCATAGGTTGTAACTATAAATTTCTGTGATTTTCAGTTTATTGAGAGGCAGGAGAGCTGCAGAAGTTAAATAAATGGGAGAGTGATGAAGCCACGTTGCCTGGGTTCAAGCCTTGGTTCTGTCATTTACTAGCAAGAGGACACCTGTCCCTGTTACTTAGGATCTCTGTGTCTTATTTTCCTCTTCTGTATCATGGGCATGATTTAATAGTAACTGCTTCATATGGCTGTTGTGAGAATTAAATGCCTCAGTTCTTATGAAATGCTTTGAATTTAAGAGAAAAACAGACTTACTCTTAAAATAGGTTATTAGGGAGCTAAAGCAAATAGCAAAATGAGTTGGATATGTACAAGTACATCCATTACCTCTTATTTTTTAGTACTGAAAGAAATTAGCAGACTCATAGAGACAAATGGATTAAAAATATTATTTTCTAATACAATTTATTCTTTAAGACTGAATGATATGGTCATTAAAACATGAGTTTAAAAAAGAAATTCCATGATTTGTAGATGAGTGTAATTAACTACTTACTAAACAGAGTGAATAGGTTATTGAAGCTGAAGGTAAAAAATTTGAAGTAATAGATTTAGTCCAGAGAAAACATATTGATACTCTAGAATACAGTATTTTTTGTTCACTAGTTATATGGCACCCCCTAATTTGTCTGTATTGGGTAGCCTTCTTTCTTCTGGTCTACAGCTATAGCTTTTTGCCTGCTAGAATAGCCAAAACAATTTTTTAACGTGAGTGTTGTGAAACTTACCCTACCAGATTATCAATATAAAATTTTTGACAATGTGGTACTGCTGCAACTATAGACATAAACAATGGAAGAGACTTGATGACTCAGAAAATGACCATTGGACCTATAGAAGCCTGGAATAGGACAGAGGTAGCATTAAATCAGTGGGGGTAAAATGGCCAAGATATGGAAACAACCTGTGTCCACTGACCAATGAATGAGTATAGAAATTGTGCACGTGGTTTCTCTCTGTCTCTCTTTGCACACACACACACGCACACACAATGGAATATGGATGAACCTAGAGAACATTATACTAAGTGAAATAAGCAAGACGCAGAAAGAAATGTACAACATAATCTCATTTATATGTGGAATCTAAAAGAAAAGTCAAATACATAGAGAGTAGAGTTGGTTACCAGGGACAGGGAGGGAGAAGAAATGGGGATATGTAGGTCAGAGGGTACAAACTTGCACTTATGCAGGATGAATAACTCTGAAGATCTAATGTTTAGCTTGAGGACTATAGTTAATAATATTATATTATATATCTAAAATGTGCTAAGAGAATGATTTTAGGTGCTTTTACCACGCACACAAAGAGGTAACCGTGGAAGGTGATGGATATGTTAATTTGCTTAGCTATAGTCATTATTTCACTGTGCATATTAAAACACCATATTGTACACCTTAAGTATGTATAATAAAAAATAAATTAATGAATTTTTAAAAATCAGTGGGGTAAAATACTTAACAAACAGTGCCGAAACAATTAATTATTCATACGTAAAAAATAAAATTATATTACATTTATCTACAAAAATAAATTCTAGATTTATTGCAGAGGTAAAAACGAAAAAAGTTCAAAACTTTTAAAAGATATGGGAGAATATCTCTTATGCCATATAAGAAGGGTAGATTTCTTAGATGAGACACAAAAAGCATGAACAACAAAGGAGATGATTGATAATTACATTGATGTGAGACATTTTTATATTGTAAAATTATATTAGTAAAGTGAGAAGGCATACCATTAGCTAGAATAGAAGATATTTGCAATTGCAAAGATTTAGTATCCAGAATAAAGAATTCATAAAAATCAATAAAGAGATAAGCAAGTCGACATAAAATGAACAAATTATATGACCAGGCAATTTACTGCAAAAGGAAACTTAATAACTAATCAATGTACAAACAATCTGTAATCAGGGAATTGCAAATTAAAATGAGATCTTTTTTCGCATCCATCAATTTAGCAAAAATTAAAAATGTCATAATCACAAATTTTGGTGAATTTTCTCCAATTTTTCAATGTAAATTGGCACAACAGTTTGGAGGACAATTTGGCAATACCCAATCAAGTGAAAAATGTGGCCCAATCTTATGCTCAACAATTTCACTCCTGGGGATATACCCTGGAGACACTTTTACACATGTGCTCTGTATCAGCTGGGGTTCATTTGTGAGGAACAGAATCTACTCTAGCTAGTTAAGTGGGATGGCATTTTCTATAAGTTATTCAATGACTTTAGCATTATTGGGAAGGCTGAAAACTGTAGGTTGTGATTTTAGGAATGACTCCAATCACAGAACTGGGCCAATAAAGGAGCTACTGCCTCCTGTATGAGCAGGAAGCCACTGGCTCCAGAACCACATTGCCATTGCCAAGGGCAGTACATTGTCACACCAAGTTACTGTCATAGTCCAGAAACTGCCAGGATCAGAAAACTGTTGCTACTGCTGCTGGATCCAGATCAGTGCCATGCGTGCTATGATCCACACCAACAACACAGACCCTGCCCTGGCTCTCGACACCTACAAAGCTCATGACTAGAAACTGCAACTCAGCCAGCACTGACTCCATGATCCTTCTTGCCAGTAGAGAGCACAGAAAGAGCAGAAGTGCAGTCTCTGTCTCACTTCTATCTCCAAAATCTTGTTAAATTTGTCTGATTTGCACAGTCTAAATCACTGCCAGAAACTGTCTGTGAAAGAGGAGGGATATTGTTTTAGCCTTCTATCCTCTGCACATGTGAATCTCAGTCAGCCATGTATATACCGCACTGCACCTCTATGGTTACTCAACACACAAACCTGCCAACACAACTTAGCAAAATCTTAAGGCTATTCTGTTGTGTAAAGCTTTTTCTCGGCCAGACTATGTACTTATATCCCTGGGGGCTGCTGGGACCTGACTTTATATTTGGAGTGGATGAAAGGTGGTAGGTTGGAGCATAAGGAGACTTGGCATCTTTTTGCAAGGTAATTACTGCAGGTGCAATCACACTGGATCTTTTAATATGACAAATTTATCTGACAGAAATGGGAGGGGCTACATTTGCTTTTTTCAGTCTCAGTGGGGCTTGGAGGTTCAGGTACTCAGAGTCATCTAAATCCACTCAAATGTTCCCATTCCAACTCACGATATCCCATGCTTTCTCAATTAGTGTGCAAACTTTCACGTAAGAGACCAAGTGAGGCTGTGAATTTAAGTTGTATTTCAGTCACCTGTTGCATCTGATTATAGTTATATCTACCTTGAAGGTACAAAAGAAGACATTCATTGAGGGCAGTAGTTCTCAAAGTGTCCCTGGACCAACATTAGCATCACCTTGAAACTAATTGGAAATGTAAATTTCAGGGTTCACCTTAGATCTACTAGATTCAGAAACTCTAGAGGTTGGGGACCCAGTAGTTTGTACATGAACAAGTCTTTTTCAGGGGATTCTTATGCAAGTTGAAGTTTGAGAGTCATTATTTTAGGAAAATTCTAAAATTCTCTGGTCTCCTGTGGACTGAGCTAAGAATTTAAAATGTAGAGCTTCATGTTTTCTTTTAAAAATTTTTCCAATGCATTTAGAATTAGCCAACTCCACCCATATTTCTTTGATTTCTCATTTTCACCATAAGGGGTGTAAATCAGCCAGCTGGTCTGACAAAACCTTGTATTTCATAGGTACTTCATTCCAGCCAGGCAGAGGTTATTATCTGTTGCTAATAAGATTATCACTATTTTCAAACCCACCTAAAAGAGATAACCAACTCCAGAGGTCAGTTTCCTTGAAACTGTGTTGCATGCAACCACACTTGATACTAATTACATAATTTATTAATTTAGAATTCCATTGGCAGAGGGCAGAATCCACTTTGGCTTAAGAATTGATTTATTACTGGCAGAGAAGGACCTAATTGTTTGGGGACACAAATTTAATACAAAATTTGGGACCTTCTTCAGGAAAAGGAATATTATATTACAAATGCAAAATTAGGTATGAATTTAAACTTATTAATGAGAAAATAAATTACAACAAATTACAACTTTTAAAAAGCTTATATTTACCACAAACATCACAAATCAAGAACAATAATATGTATAATTTTATTAATCAAATGGATAAACCTTTACAGCATTTTTCTCTATATATTGCATCATACGTCCTTTGATTGACTTTATTTGATAAATGAGTTTGTAGTATCATTTTTTTGTGGGTGACCGAAATTTGTTATTATTAACAGTTTATAAAATTTCTTTCATCTTTACAACTCATTATTGACAACACCATGTAAATTTTTAGAATTATTGCCAAAATTGGAAAAGCTGTGTCAAATTTCTTTTTTATGTGAAGCATAAGATTTGGAGAAGTTTTCCACAGATTAACTTCTGGTTCTGTCAATATTAAACTTTGTTGCCTCTTCACTACTCACTCTCCTGATGCAATGTGATCTCTCGATTTGTCCCCTCATGTCATGAAGTTGGGTGATTCCACACAGTGAGCACTAGGAGTGATTGATTGCAAACACAAAAAATATATTTGCTAATCCAATCTAATTATATGCCCAACTCAGTTTTTCCTTAACTGCAACCTGAAAATGCCTGAGGCCACTCCATCAACACTGGAAAATATAATTGAGGGGAAGTGCTAGTGGAAAGAGACAATAGCCTTCATTTGTAGCAATTAAAATATGTTTTGCAATTTTTATAAAAATACATAAGCAGTCATTGGCTCGTGCAATGAGGGTCTCTGAAATCTTAAGCTTTAATAACGTCATGGTAAATCTATCTTTAATTATAGGGTATTAAATGAAATCATTAGAGGATAGAAAAATAGACTTTCAGTTCAGCTTTCAAGTATGACTTCTAAAGCTGCACTACAGAGTGGACTACTGAGGCCATCTTTTTTTTTTTTTTTTTTTGAGATGGAGTCTCGCTCTGTCACCCAGGCTGCAGTACAGTGGTGCCATCTCGGGGCACACTGCAACCTCCGCCTCCCGGGTTCAAGCGGTTCTCCAGCCTCAGCCTCCCGAGAAGCTGGGACTGCTGGTACACAGCACCACACCAACTAATTTTTGTATTTTTAGTAGAGACAGGATTTCACCATATTGACGAGGCTGGTCTTGAATCTGGCCTCAAGTGACCCGCCCTCCTGGGCCTCCCAAAGTGCTGGGATTATAGGCATGAGCCACAGCGCATGGCCTGAGGCCATCTTTTTTATGATCTGGAAGCTGCCAGCCATAGACCTAAACCACCCACTACCATGAGCAGGAAGCTGCTACAATTAGGAAACCATCACATCATTAGGAAAGTTGTTGCTGCTGCTGCCAGTTCCAGACCCACAGCAGGTCTGCAACAATTCACAATGACAAATGGATACACTATGCCTTGCCTCTCAAACCTGTGAGTGAGTGGACATTAGGACTACTGCCAACAATATCAATACCTCTGTGATCGTGCTTATCAACCACAGCAGCAGAAATGGCAGGAGTGCAGTGTCTATCTTATTTTCAGGCTGAAAACCTTTCATGCTTGTCTTTGGTCAAACCAAAATCATATGTGGATCTCTTACTGTGAGGGAATTTGATAAACACAACTTTTAGCTTTTTAGATACCAATTTACAGAAGTCACATAAGGAGTGTAGAGTAGATACTGCTCATCAAGGAACTGAGTGCAAAATAAGACATGATATTATGACTAACAGGCTGGGCGCAGTGGCTCACACCCGTAATCCCAGTACTTTGGGATGCTGAGGCGGGTGGATCTTGAGGTCAGGAGTTTGAGACCAGCCTGGCCAACATGGTGAAACCCTGTCTCTACTAAAAATACAAAAATTAGCCAGGTGTGGTGGCGTGCACCTGTAATTCCAGCTACTTGGGAGGCTGAGCCAGGAGAATTGTTTGAAACTGGGAGGCAGAAGTTACAATGAGCCAAGATCACGCCACTGCACTCTAGCCTGGGCGACAGAGCAAGACTCCATCTCAAAACAAAAACAAACAAACAAAAAAGTTATTGCTAACATTTATTGAATACAAGGCTCTCATCCAAAAAATGTGGAAAGAAAAACAACTTCCAATTCTTTATCAAAAGGAGAATGGAGGGCCGGGCGCGGTGGCTCAAGCCTGTAATCCCAGCACTTTGGGAGGCCGAGACGGGCGGATCACGAGGTCAGGAGATCGAGACCATCCTGGCTAACATGGTGAAACCCCGTCTCTACTAAAAATACAAAAAAACTAGCCGGGCGAGGTGGCAGGCGCCTGTAGTCCCAGCTACTCGGGAGGCTGAGGCAGGAGAATGGTGTGAACCCAGGAGACGGAGCTTGCAGTGAGCTGAGATCTGGCCACTGCACTCCAGCCTGGGCAACAGAGCGAGACTCCGTCTCAAAAAAAAAAAAAAAAAAGGAGAATGGATAAATAAGCCAATATATTCATATAATGAAAAACTGAATTGAAATAATTCAGTATTTCAATAATACAGTATTGAAATAATGAAATTCAGCAGTTAAAGCGAATGAACTAAAGTTATAGACATCAAGAGGAATATATTTTAGAAGTATAATATCAAGTTCACAAAAAGCGAGTTGCAGAGGGATTCATAAAGAATAACTGTTCATATAAGTTCAAAACAGAAAATCCATACAAATAGATACATCTATAATAAAAGTATAGAAACGGGACTAGGAATAATAATCAGATTCAGGATTGTGGAGTCTGAATGATATCAGGAAGTTTTTACTGGAGCTCTTTGGTTGTGTCTAGGTGGAAAGCTACATAGCTCCATCCTGGGGTAGGGGGTGGGGTTCCAACTACGTAGAATACAGTGTGTTATCCTCCATGGAGATCATTCACTTTCTACTCAAAGAACAGTGCCTTTGTTCAACATGGCAGCTCTGAGTGTCCTCATAATGGTTTAATTTTTAAAGCTGGGGATACCAGTGTTTATTATGATATTCTCTACACATTTGTATACTTTAAAGTTTTTATAATAAAATATTCTATGAGTTGACATATGAAATTCCAATTTCCATCTATGAAATCCTTTCACTTGTGATCTTGGAAATATCGTTTCTCAAACCTAAGAATTTGATAGTCAAGTTCTACTTTACATCTCTTGTTCTTAGGCTCCCATGCTGGAAGACAGTCACACACTTTTTTTCTTGAGTGATGATCTTCATTTTAACAATTTGTTGGCAATGATGGACCAGAAGAATCTCAGAGAGTTAATCATAAGTGTATGATAATGATCTAGCTTCTAATGGAAAATTTGAAGAACTTATTATACATTTACTAAACAGTTTGAGGTCTTTGATTTCTGCTGTCATTACTGCTAAAACTCAGGATCCCAATAGTTGAACAGTATGTTTTTTAGTTGATTTTTTTTTAGCACTTTGGTCTGAAATACAATATTTGTTACTAACATTTATTGAGTACTTACTGTGTGCTGGGCATTGTTCTAAGTGCCTTATATACATACTTCATTTAAACCTTACAGTAACTTTAAACGCTAGTTTTATCTCTATTTTAGGTACTATTGTCATTGGGACAAATCCATATACATAGGGGGTCTGCAGCAACCTCAGTTCTTGCCTCCTCAGAAGAAAGAATTTGATGGAGGAGGTATAAGGCAGAAGAAGACAGGCAAGTTTTAGAGTAGGAGTGGAAGTTATTAGAAAGCTTTAGAACAGGAATGAAAGAAAGTAAAGTACACTTGGAAGAGGGCCAAGCGAGTGACTTGAGAGATCAAATGCATGACTTGGGGTTTTGTATGTTGGCATGCTTCTGGGGTCTTGTTTTACTTCTTTGATTCTTCCCTTGGGGTGGGCTATGCACAGTGGCTGGTCAGCACTTGGGAGGGGCTGCATATGCAGTGTGTTTACTGGAATTACATGCATGCTTACTTCAGGCATTCTTCCCTTACCAGTCTTGCATTCCCAAAGGAAAGTAATATATCCTACCATTTTGCCTCTTACCAAAATGGTAGTTAAACCCTACCATTTTGCCTCTTAGTGCACATGCTTGAGCCCACTCGCCCAACTCCTAAGATCTTATTGGGAAGCTGCTGATCACCAGTTTCAGGTGTTTTCTATCTATTAGGAGACAGCCTTCTCTGGTGCCAGCTGTGACCAATTACTATTTTAGAGAGACAGCTGACAACCACCTGACCATCACCTGATGGTAGCCTGACACTTCTGTTATGTGTTTGGAGAATGGGGGAGCCTACTCCTGTCCTGCTCATGCCTGACTAGCTACCTACTGCAACAGTATTTTTGTCTCCATTTTACCAATTAGAAAAACGTACTATAAGGTCACATGGCCAAAAAAGTGATAAGGCTGAATCCTGGTTTAGCTGACTCCAGAGCTTGTGTCAATGTTTCATCTCTAAAATATACTTGCTTCAGTTCTCTGTGATAACTTCTCTCTCAGATGCTGTAGAAGTGTTTTCTCCTTTTCCTCTTTTCCCCTATGCCTCACCCCAGATTTTTGCACCTCAAGTGTTTGATACCCCAGGAGATATACTTTTGATCAAGGGAGGAAAGTCATTCCAGAATATCAAGTTGAAGGTTAGTCAGTTGTTGTAAAGAGAAAATTCTAATGTTACTCTGGAATTCAGTAACATTTATACACACCCACACACATTCACATTATCTTCAAAAGGAGAACTTCTAAGTGTTAATTTCATATTATTCACTTAGTCTGGTGAATATAGCCTTTAAAAAACTCCCAATCTATCTCTCATTCCGTTTTGCGGTTTCTACAGCTGATTGATCACTTCGGAAATTACTCCCCAAAGCTACATTAAGGAGCCCACCTCAAACATTACCATCTAGTGAAATTGTCAGAGACAAAAACTTCTGGCAAGTAGCTAAGTGTATTCATGGAAATATTATGTTTTCAAAAACAAACAAATATAAGCAGTGAAACCTTGCTTCCTGGGTCAAGGATTTGAGTTTTTTTGTGTGTGTTTTTGTGGGTGTGGGTCAAAGGCTGTCTATTTTAATAGTTCATCTTAGAAAGATTAAAAATACTTTCTCTGGATGCTGACAGAGAAGGAAAACTCACAGAGGCCCTTTACCCTCAACCTTGGCCCAACAGCAGCAGTGGGGCGGGGCTGGGGGTAGGGATGGGTTGGCGGGGTTGAAGGGGGGGGGTGCGGTTAGAGCTTGCTGTAGCAATGACTTGATTACATAATGCCTCCCATCTGTCCACAGATGTGTGAGTTTGCTCAAATGTTTTATTAGAAGTTTATTACATTTTCTTATAATCCCAGCCCATCTGCATTTGCTAGCCTATTTGCAATTTCTAAAATACTTAATCCATTTGCTATTCAGTAAACGGAGATATGAATTGAGACATGTTCTGTAAGTCCCTGGTGTCATTTTGGTGATAACACATGTTCCATGGATATAATAAATAAGATTGATAAAGTAGGCCTTGCAAGCCTCTTGATGATAATGATGATGATGTTGATGCTGGTGATATCTCTCTGGATCAGTTCACTGCCAAAGGCTCTAAATGAGAGTCAGTATTCTGTGCTGGTAACATTAATCCTACTTCAATCCACCCATAATTTGATCTACAAGGAGAGAAAACAGAAGAATAACAACAAGAGCAAAACAAAACAAATCAATTCACATAGACTTTATGTAAATTTTTTAACTATAGATCTAAATATCTATATCTAACTATATGTAACCCCATCAATTTTTTGGCCTTGAGAGAATTAGATCTAAGAGTTTTATCATTCTGCCACCAATAACAGCACCTTTTCAATCTGAGTGGTTGCTATCACTTATAGTTTGGCATGCCCAGTAGTAGAAAGTGGGACTCTTTATTTCTATCCATGGGAAAAACACTATGTCTATCTTGCTGACACCCCAGCTCCCAGCATGGTGCTGAGCATGTGGTAGGTCCTCAATAAATATGTCCTGAATAGATGACAGAACAGATATAGATTTGTATTGGGTGTGTCTTTTCCAGCTGGTTCATAGTTACTGAATGATTGCTGACTAAATAGATTGTTAGTTTAATGTCGACTTTATATTTCATGGTAGAATTTTCATTTGTCAGAACCACTATTTGTCATGAGAAATTCAATCTTGGAACTCCTCTGAGATTCTGAGAAAACTTTCTATTGCATATTAGCGATTCCATGCTGGATAATAGTGGCTTTCATAGGCTGAATTATTCATGTGGTTGTGTACTAAAGCTTGGTAATTTTCATCTTTTGATTTAGGAGTAGGATCTCTAAGAGACCAATTTTATTCCTTAAACTGAGAAAGGTTTGGGGTTTTTAATATCTAATTTTGGCAGCCCTCTGTCAATGAATAGAGTTTCTCTTCTTTCCCAGTCTCATAAGCAACTGTTCCATTCACATGCCATTTGTGCATATAATACATTTTCAAGTTGTTTATTCCAATACAAAATGTGTTTCACATATATTGAAAGGTGAAAAAATAATGTCCTCTCTTTTATATTTTAGCATGTGCAGAATTTATTGTGGTGTTATTATGTGATTTCATTTCATTTTTATTTAAAAGGAAAACAACAACATTGAAGACATCCTGAAATAGCATTCATTTGGCAGGTAGGTCTCTGGCTTTCTGGTTCTGATTCCATGCTTAGCTGTGCCAAATCCAGTCAGAAGAGGAGAAATGGTTTACAGGTGTCATGGAATTCCATGGTTTCACTTGCAATGGGTAACCTTAGGAAGGAGAATTTCCATATATGACGCCAATGTTGATTTGTCCAAAGAAAGCATCCCCAAGTCTCAGACTGAAAATAAGGTATTTGGTTGTATGAGAGGATGAGCCCAGCAGTTGGTAACCCAGCAGGAGATTCTTCCCTGAGAAATTGTGATTATTTTCACATGTAAGAAAAGGGACAAATGAATATCATTTTCAAACCTCTGTCTGACTAAACACACCAACCAGAAATGCATCTACCTACATCATTTTAAAAGAAATTCAGTGGGGCTTTGACAGCATTGACCTTCTTTCACTGGATGTTTCTCACACTTACTTGCTCTCTGTTTTCATGTTTATAAAATGTGTTCCCAAGCCCTTTAAGATAAAATCAACAATAGTGCCTAGGGCTCCAGAGAAAGATTCCCAGTGGGAGGGTCTGGGCCTTTTGTTCCAGAGAATCTAATAGAGTGTGAAACTGACATAGACATGGGAAGATCGTTCAGCTAAAATTAAAGTCTTTGTTCCTTCATTAGTTGAACTTGAACTTCACATTTCTGAAGTTCTGCTAGGTTACTTTCTCTAAAGTTCTGATTTAATCAAGGTGAACAGGGAAGCTCATTAAAATCTATTCTCCCTCTCTCTTTCACTTTTAAAAAGAGATTGCAAAAATCCCATTTATTTTTATTTATTTATTTATTTTTTGGTATAGTGAATGTTCTTGATTCTTTTCTCGATGTAAATTTTGGGAAGTTAACCTGAATCTCACATATATATTTTTCATAATCATTAAAAAGGGTTTTTTCTTTTTAAAGTCTGATGGAGACTTTATCAGTTGATTGACTTCCTCAGTCCCATTGGGAAAGGTGAAGGGTCAACAGCCAGGCCTTTAGGTGATTAATGAGCTAATGTGATTACATAAAATGTATTTTTATCACCTTTAGTTTGGGGGAACTATTGATAATGAGAGTAAACCTTAGACTGTAAATCTTTATCATTGATCTAACTTTCTTTTTTTTTCTTCTTCTAATTACATTTATTTTAATGCTGAATTTACTCCTGTGCCATAAATTTTTGTTTCTTCAGTTTCTTCTGGGATATCTTTTTCTTCTGGGCAACCTCCTCTTCTGGTTTAGGAACAATCTGTTCCTTTTCAGTAAGAATCACCTCAATGTGGCAGGGAGAGCTCGTGTATGGGTTAACCCGACCATGAGCTCTGTAGATCCGTCCGCGCATCTTAGGTGCTTTGTTCACTTGGATATGCTCAATGACCAGAGAATCTACATCTAAACCCTTAAGTTCAGCATTACTGTCTGCATTTTTAAGCATGTGCAGCAAAAATTCAGCACTTTTTTTGGGCCACGGACCTTTTGTCCAGCCCCACTGCTTGGCCTGGGCACACCTGCCAACTCCACCATTGTAATGTCAGAATGGTACACACTGTTTCTGTAAAGTGACATCTTTCAGATACTTCGTGTTCATCCCCCACATTGGTGGCATCTTTCCCGTATTTCTTCCTGATGACATTCTTCAGGTTGTGGTAAACCTCGGCTCCAATGCGCATGGCTTCCCTGAAGTTTGCTGCACCAACTGGGAGGATCATGAACTTCTGCATGGCCAGCTTGTTGCCGGCATGAGAACCGCCATTGATGATATTGAAAGCCGGGATTGGCAGGATGACTTCAGAGTTGCCAGCCAAGTCAGCGATGTGGCGGTACAGGGGAACCCCCTTCTCAATGGCACTGGCTTTGCAGATGGCGAGGGACACCCCCAGAATGGCGTTTGCACCAAACTTGGATTTATTTTCTGTTCCATCCATCTCGATCAGCAGTTTGTCAATCTTCTCTTGTTCTGTGACGTTCAGTTTCTTGCTAACCAGGGCAGGCGCAATAGTTTTAACCATGTGCTCAACAGCCTTTGAGATACCCTTCCCCATGTAGCGAGTCTTATCACTGTCCCGGAGCTCTAGGGCCTCATAGATACCAGTTGAAGCATCACTGAGCACAGCAGCTCTGAAGAGACTTTTTGAGGTGAAGAGGTCAACCTCAACAGTGGGATTCCCAGGAGAGTCAAAGATCTCCCTGGCATGGACCTTGAGAATAGACATGGTGAATTTCTAGCCGCTGGGTCTCATGGCCTAGGAGAGGAAGCGGAGGGTGCAGCAGACACCGAAGTAAGAGGGAAGCCAGCGAGGTCTGTATGCTCCGGGTCCCTACAGCTACATTGATCTAACTTTCATGTCATAGTTACTATATCTTTTTTTTTAAATATGAGCTAATAGCTCACTTTCTTTACTTAGCAGGAAAAAGGTGAGAAAATTAAAATAAAGCAAAACCTTGGGATTGAGAGTATGCAGATAAGTGGCTCTAATATTTATTTGATCTTGATAATACAGTTAATTCTTTTATATTCCTAATTGGCAGTAGGAACTTATTGCCACAAGCCTGTGAAACTTTGTTGGATTCTGATACAATTCTAACTAGCACATTGATTTTTTTCTTCTTTTTAAGAATGTAAACTTTTCCCCTTTCTCCTTCCCTTAGTGTTGCAGTCATAAAAGTATGTGATCTCAAGTCCTTCTCTTTGATCTTTCTAAATGAAGAATGGCATGAAAAATTAAAAAGTAGCCCAATAAACTGAAAATAATTTTTTCATATTTCTTGAGGTTTTATTATATTCTTATTGTATCCTTTGTATGATACAGAACTAACTATATTACTTAACTCTGGATGTGCAACTCTAGCTACTGACCACAGAAGGTCATAAAGCTTCAATAAGACCCTTATTTGATCAGAGCGAATGTTTAGGGTAATGACAGTGAATAGGGAAAATGAATAATGAATATGCCTTTGGGTAAATTAGCATCAAATTCAGGTTTTATAAGTTTAAGTTTATATATATAAATGCTGACTTATCCCAAACCAAAAACAAACAATACAAAACAAAAACTTGCAGAAAATGCTTGGAGGATACCTCGTATGTGCAGAGCCCGTGGAAGAGTAATGGAATGAAAAGATGAATGGAGCATCAAGTCTGATCTTAAACAGCTAATTTTTAGTGGGGAAGAGACACTGGCTTATAAACAGCCATAGCTGGATGCACATGATTCAGTTTTCCTTTCTTAGAATTCTTTTCTGATTCTACACAGACGGTCACAAATTCAGATGCCTACAAGGAGCAGGCAGGTAAATACAATTAGTGAAGACAATGAGAAAGGTGGCTAATTGAAGGACACGTGGTCATTCTAAAGGTAGCCACTGCTTTTCAGCTCCAGTTATTGCTGAGTGGCAACATGAGCCCAGTGTTGCAATTTCTTTTAATTAATTTTCCAAGAGAAGTTGAATTTGATTTTTTTGGGGTGAAATCTCCCAATTTTTAAATATTGGCAGATAACATCATTTTAAAAAATACTGTACAGGCCAAATAAAACTCTGGGAAAAACAGGCTACCATTTGTGAGTACTGCATTTCCCCCACCTTCTGGTTGGCCTTATCCATTCTCATGGGCTTTATACCTATAACTTGCAAATTACGTATCTCACAGTCACCATGGATGGTAGCTGATTTTTCCTTTAAGATCAGATTTTATGCTCTATTCATATTTTCATTCCCACAGTACTTTGTCATGGGCTCTGCATTTATTAGGTATCCTCTTAAACATTTTCTGGAGGTTTTTATTTTGCTTTGTTTTTGTTTTGGGATAAGTCAGCGTTTGTACATAAAAACTTTATAAAATCTGAATTTGATGCTAATTTATCCAAAGCTTTTGAAAATATCTCTCGCTCTCTGTGCTGTTATAACTTCCTGCTCTTAGGAAGTGTTGGTTCAAGTGACAAATATGTGGAGCTGATCTGCAAGAAGTGTATGCAGGATATAGACAGCATGGACTGGAGACTTGTGTGCATTTGCAGTTCAAGGGTAGAGCACTGACCTCAACCCCAGCTTTAGCTCACAGGACTTGACCTGCTGCTCCACGTACTGAGGAAAGGTTGGTATTTTCTCTCTCTGTTTTTGTCCTCTCTCTTTTTTTTTTTTTTTTATCTTTTCAAGAGCCAGTCACAGAAGAGTCATTTTTGCCCTGGGCTGGCAATTCTTTAAGTGCCTTTGACCAAGGCATATGTATTTTCATGTTTAGAACATATGTATTTCCCTCAATTTTTTCCTACATGCTGCATTTTCTTGACTCCTCAAATTCCTCAGAATTTATAGTCAGTAACTTCTAAGTCTTCATCCTTCACTATTTGTTTGAGTTCTAGGCCTGCTGCACAATCTGTAATTGAACATGTTCAAAATGGGATTTAAAAAATTTCTCTCTCCGTGATGCTCCTTTGGCATTCTCTCCTCAGTGATTTTTATCACCATCTCCATTTGTGCAATCAAGAAATACTAATCCCAGATTGCTTTCTCACTTTTATACCTAATCAGTCAATAGCTCCTGATGATTCTACTTTCAAACCTCACCTCTGTCCTCTACACCCTGTGCCACTCCCTGAATTCAGACTTCCATCATTTCTTGCCTGTACTGTTGCCAGCTTGCACCAGTCATTTCTCCAAGCAAGCTGTTCTATTCTCTGCCACCAGGACTTCTAAAATGCGATTTTTCACAATGTTTTTTCTTTGCTTAAAAACTTTTAGTGGCAGATCCTTACAGTTTTAAAAAACAAATTCCCTGGCATGGACTACATCTTGACCTCAGCCTTCTTCAGTTTTATCTTCCATACCTTAACTATGTATCTTGCTACATGTACAATTTCTTTTCCGTAAACAAACCAGGCAGTTTTACTTTTCCATGTTATTGGACCTGCTATCCCATTGCCTGAAAGGTTCTTTGTGTCTGTGGAGACACTTGAGAAGAATAATTTCTTTGAGAAAGCCTTAGAATTCCTCAGGAGATTTAAAAGTTTTCTTCTGTATTGCCATACTACCTGTCACATACCTCTATTATTGGATTTGATGTATTATACTTTTTATAACTACATCAGTATCTTCACAACTGTGCTGTATTAACCTTTTGGTGAGAGATCAACTTATTTAAGAATCTGATAAAAACTATAAACTCCACTTCCCCAGAGGAAAAACACTTGAGAAGACATGTTAAATCTCACATATAATTTAAAATAATTTAAGATCTCTTTAAAGTCCATCTGTGGGCCCCAGATTAAAAGACCTTATACAGAAGATGAGTCCTTCAAGGGCAGAAAGGACCACATTGTTTCCATCTTTTTAGTATGCCTAGTAAGGATTGTTAACAGTTATCACAATAATACTGCTTAACAAACCAGCCCAAAACTTAACTGCTTAAAATTGTAACCATTCATTTAGCTCAAAATTCTATGAGCTGCTAATCTGGTCTGGGCTCAGTTGGGTGGCTCTTCTGCCTTTGGCTGGACCTCTACATGCATCTGCTGTTAGCCACATGCAGATTAGGCAACTCTGTTCAGGACATTTTTTGGGGGAGGGGTGGGGTGGGACGGGATTTCACTCTTCTTGCCCAGGCCAGAGTGCAATGGTACAATCTCAGCTCACTGCAACTTCCACCTCCTGGGTTCAAGCGATTCTCCTGCCTCAGCCTCCCAAGTAGCTGGGACTACAGGCATGTACCACCACACCTGGCTAATTTTTGTATTTTTAGTAGAGATGGGGTTACTCCATGTTGGCCAGGCTGGTCTTGAACTCCTGACCTCAAGTGATCCACCTGCTCGGCCTCCCAAAGTGCTGGGATTACAGGCATGAGCCACCATGCCCCGCCTGGGACATTCATTAGTAATCATCTAGAACACCTCAGCTCTCTTGCATGTAGTCTCATACCCATCCTGGACTTATTCTGTGGGTTAGTGAGTTTTCAAGGACATATGGTGGAAGTAGACCTAGACTGGAACTGACACATTATCACCTCTGCCATGTTTTATTGGCCAAAAAAAAGTGCCAAAGTTAGTCCATATTCAAGAGATGGGAAAATATACTTCACTTTCTAATAAGAGGAACTACAAAGCCACTTTGCAAAGAGCATGTCGATATAGAAAACAGGGCCATTTTTGCAATCAATCTGCCATAGAAGCATGTAGTATACTCAAATAGTTGTTGAATACAAGTTTTTGGAAGTGAACTCCAAATTACAGAGAAAACTCAGATAAAATGAAAGAAGAAAGGAAAGACATTCTAAATAATGGGAATGATGTAGCTATTTTGTGATAAAAATTTTTTTCCTTCTGCAGTGGTTTTACATGAAGGGAGGGATCAAATGACAAAAAGATTAATACAGTGTTTATGTATGTGATTGTTTGTTTACTTAAATGTGTCCCATCACATTCCAAAACAGATTCAAGAAAACTTAGTGATGAAAGCATAAGTACTTTAAATATTCTAAGAGAAAATCTATGTGTACAGCGTTACTTCACTATCAAAATGTTATTCTTGACTGTAGATACATACTTAGAATTATCTCCTGGATGGCACTTAAGGACAGTAGAGCTACGTAATATTCCTATGAATAAAATGAATTGATCTCATTACTCTAAGGAAGAACTATACCTACATAATTTCAATGGATGAGAATTACTCTTGTGGCTTCTTGCTTCTACTATAAAGAAAAGCCTTTCTCATATATAACCTTGGTCTTCCATGTTGCAGATTTAGACCATTTGCTTTTTAAACCAAAGTTTATAGATTTCTCCCTAACTGGTTTCCAAGACATTTTATATCCATATTAATAAACATTTTTATGTATGAACAAAATTAATTTGTTTGTGAGTTATATGCATATGCTATGTACCAATATATTATGCACTTTATAAGACATTTGTAAGATAGAAAATAACATAGGCTTAAAATAGATGAAAGAAAGAATACTCTAAAAATTGTTTTACTTATTTTTGCTTATGATACCTAGCTCTTTTTGCTCTTATTTGTGAGAGTTGTATGATTTAATATGCTTCAATATGTTTTTAAAATCCTAGTTTAAAACTCGATTTTAACGAATTCACAATCTGACAATTTTTGAATTTCGATTGCCGTATCTTAGAAAGATCCCTTGGAAGTATTTTTAGATCTGAATGGAATCTACAAATGGAAGGAATGAAGGAGTGGATGGAACCCATCATTGACTAGGCTTACTAAATCATGATGGTCATTTCTCTAGTCTATATTTCAATTATGCAGAAACTTTTGTTGAAATTTGGATAAAATTTTTTATCTTCTCTGATGTTAACCACTTGTTCTTACAAATAATTGGGAGTTGCTTGTTACTGGTTTACCAACTGAATTCAAAACCATTAAAACTCTTTGATAAATTATTAAATAGCTTAAATGTTCCATTTCTAAGTGTAAGTGTTCAGTTAGGAAAATTTTTATAGGGCTGCATTTGTATAATTATCAGCAACAACACACATAGTGATGGAAACACTTCAAATATGTTTTCAAAATGTTCTCAGCATAGCTTGAATTTCTTTCAAAGAACAGTTACTTTAAATTCATTGTGAAAATATCATCTTTACCTTGAAAGTAGATGGTGTGTGTGTGTTTCTTGTGTTTTAAAAGTCAGCAAACTCTGAGTTATAGAAAATATTTTCATCATTGCTCCATATCTCAATATCCAAGTGTAGACTCCTCTACATTAAAACAATTAATTATAGTAAAATACTCATAATACACATTTACCATTTTATCATTTTTTAAATGTATAGTTCATTAATGTTAAGTACATTCACATTGTTGGATAACCAATCTCCAGAATTATATGGATCTTGCAAAACTGATACTCTATACCTCTTAAGCAACTGTCCATCCCTCCTTCTCCCTAGTCTCTAATAACTACCCTTTCATTTTCTGTCTCTATGCATTTCACTACTATAGGTACTCATATAAGTGACATTATACACTATTTTTTGTTATTGGCTTATTTCATTTAGCATAATGTCCTTGAGGCTCATCCATATTATGGCATTTGTGAGAATTTCCTTCTTTTTAAAGGCAGAACACTATTTCATTGTATGTATATCTGAATCACATTTTGCTTATCTGTTCTTCTGCTGATGGACACTGGGTTGCTTCCACCTTTTGGCTTTTGTGAATGATGGTGCTATGAACATGGGTGTACAGATATCTCTTCAGGACCCAGCTTTCAGTTATTTTGGGTATATACCCAGAAGTAGAATGTGTGCATCTTATAGTAATTCAATTTTTAATTTTTTGAGGAACTACCATTTTGTTTCCCATAACAACTATACCATTTTATATTCCCACCAATAGTGCACAAGAATATACTAACTCCAGATCCTTGCCAATACTCGCTATTTTCTGTTTCGTTTTTTGATAGTAGTCATCCTAATGGGTATTGGGTATTTGACTTCCCTTTATTTGAAGGTTCTAGTTTTTCTAAAATTAAACTTATGAGTGACATTTTGTAGCATTTTGTTACAATAGCTTGCCTATGAATGGTGAAGCAAAAAGATTTCATTAATGCTGCCTCAGTAAACTTATTCCCAAAACCTTTTAAAACATTTCATCGAAGTAGTTGCTCCATCACTGATACACTTACACAATTTTCTTTCAAAATATTGTTTTTGCTAGATTGAGTATTGCTGCTGTAATGAAAACTGCATCAGGATAAGGAGCAGGTGCACTATAAATATTAGTTGAGTGATTTTTGAGAAGACACATTCTTTAGTACATATCTTTCTGTGGTACATGCACAGGTATATGTATGCACACACACATGCACAAATAGTTATATATTTAACCATTGAAACAGGATCTAGAAAATACCATAAGCTGAGATACATTAGAAACCTGTACTTTCATTGATCTGTAAATCAACCTCCCAACACTACAAAACATATTTTAATTATTTCTTAAAACTTCAGCTTTTTTTTTTATATATTAACAGAGGAATACAATTTTGTTGCCAGATTTTTTTTTTTTTTTTTTCCTGAGACAGAGTCTCACTCTTTTGCCCAGGCTGGAGTGCAGTGGTGCAATCTCAGCTCGCTGCAACCTCCGCCTCTGAGGTTCAAGTGATTCTTGTGCCTCAGCCACCTGAGTAACTGGGATTATAGGTGTATGCCACCATGTCCAGCTAATTTTTAGTAGAGACGGGGTTTGCTACATTTCACAGACTGGTCTCGAACTCCTGGCATCAAGTGATCTGCTCACCTTGGCCTCCCAAAGTGCTGGGATTACAGGCGTGAGCCACCACGCCCAGCCTACTGCCAGATTGTTTTACATATGTTATTTTGCAATTTTAAATTATGGGGTGAAGAAAAAATGAGAACCCAATGGTATGTTTCTTTTTGTACTTTATTATTTAATGAGAAATCTCAAAGGAGACCTCTAAATATCTCTCATCAAGCTTAGTAAAATTTTTCAAAATAATAGATTAAGTATAACATGACTTTAAACTGCACATAAAATTACAGAAGCTTTTCTCCATGTTTATTTTATGACTACTTAAATTTTTTGCTAATTTTGATATGTTCACATTCTTATTAGTCATGTTTCAGGTATATATGGAATATAAGGTTCATTATTATAAAAGTGGATATAAATCTGTATTTCAAATAAACTTAAAATTTTAAAAAATATTTGGTTTGACTTCTTTCCAGAAGTAATTTAATAGTCTTTTTAAAAAAAACCTCACATTATTATTGACAAAGAGTTTAAAATATGAGGCTTTAGCTCTGTTCTTTTCTTGTGGTTGGCTTATATTCGTATTATTAATATTATCTTCAATTTTTAACTTTGTAGTAGGAATATTTTTCAGCTACCTGTTCATTTCATGAGGTTACATTTTATTAAAATGGTTAAATCTGTGTGAGGGGAACATGTTGATTGCAATACACTGCAATCCACTGAATGGATGAGGACTCCTATGGTAGAAACTGCTGACTTTTAGCCATAATTTGTTTCTTCTTCTTGAGCACATAACCAGGCTACATTTCCTGGCTTCCCTTGTAGTTAAGTGTGGCTCTAAGTCATGGCCAATGGAGGATGAACTTCAATAATACGTACCACTTCCAGTCTGGTCCCATAAAAAGCCTCCTAGAAGTGATTCTCCATGGTTCTTCCTTCTTCCTGCAGGAAGCAATGCAGATGGCTATGCTAACCATAAGTGGAAGTTGGCAGAGCCTCATCTGAGTGATGGCATGGCTTGAGCTGTCCTGCTGATCTCATCACCAGAATGGCTACCTAAGCAAAAACTAACTTTCTATTGTGTTGAGCCGTTATCTGCTTGGTCTATATGTTACTGCAGCCCAGCCTGCCTGAACTGATGCTACCCCTATCATACCCTCAGCACTTTGAGCTCTCAACCTTCTTTCAGGAAGACTCACAGTCCACAGGTGGCGGGTGAGAGGTGACTGTCACCTGGTGTGGACACCTGGTGTCATCCAGATTTTAACTCTTAGTGAGGCTTTCTTTCCTTCTTAGTGTTAATAGCTTAAAAGTCAATAGAAATAGAAGTTCTAGTAAATTTTTCCTAGACCCTTGGATTTGTTACACTTCCTTTAGCAAACTATTGCTTCAAGAAACTTGACTCTATGAGTTTTACATTTCTTCACTGGGCCAACTTTGTAATTGCTATAAAATGACAGTGTAAGTAGGAGTTTGGCATTGGTAGGGTTGCATTCTTCCGTAAGAAGGAAAAAAGAGATCTGATTCTCATTCCATTGTCCTGGCAACAGAAATAAAAGCTGCATGAAATATGTAACTTTAATGTATTTTTCATTGCTCATGTGCCCTTTTATGGGATTTCCTGACTGACTTTCTCTATTCCATAGGGTCCTCTGCTGTTAATTTGACATATGCAAAGCGTTTCTGTGTTGCTACCATTTTATTTCTTTTTTAAAGAATGAGTGATGGGAAGTAGAGCTCCACCTGAGTTCCAATCCCATTTGCTGTGAGACTGGGCAATGTGATTCAGCCCAGATCTGACTCTTTCTCATTGGGGTTAGTTTTTGCTTGCGAAAGAATGTTGCTTAAGTTAGCCCTATTCCTGCCTTCCCACCCATGGAATAAATCACCAGTGCAGAAGAGAGTGGCAGTCCAGTTGGTACACTGCCACTAAATAGTTTCATCCTATTTTCCTGGCCCCTTCCCCACCTGCCCATCTTCATCTTATACAAATGGATATTAAGCAAATCTATGAGCATCCGAAGCAGACGGCACTTTTAAAATCAGCAGGGCAGGCTGAATTTCTACCCTCTCGTTGACAGAATTAAAACTGATGAGAAAGTGAAACATTACTTCAAATGTTTGCTTAAGAATGGGGAAGTTGGGCCCAACCCCTCCGTATTGCCAAATGTTACATGGAGCATCGTAAAATCAAATTCTCACATCTCGTTGTCCTCCCATTAGATCACATTAAACTCTGGCAATGAGGCCAGCCCGCCTTGGTGGTTTTCTGATTTGTGGTTTGCTCTTGGCTTTCCTCGTAGGCTTTAAAAATGATTTTATTTTGCGAACAAGTCAGTGATAGTCAGACTCTAGAGTAAACTTGCCTGAGCCAACATTTGCAGTAATAACATTTCACATTATCAAGAGTTTCCTGAAGGACTGCAAAGAATGAAAACAAAGAAGAGCTTTTCTGGTAGTGGTTGTTTTTCTTCAGATGCTGGTAACCTCCCGCGTAGAGAGGCTATGAATTTAGGCTTTGAAGAGCTCCTCACAAGCATCTACAGTTCTTTGCCTTTAAGGTGAAACTAGAGAACTGGAACAGATTTGGGTTTTCTTGTTTTCTGGCTTGCTGGATATGTAACTGATTCTCCCTTTTCCTTTTCTTGGGTGGCTTTTCTGATTATCTTCTTCGATGTTTCATGGCGTGGGAGATGGAGGGTAGTGGGCTTGGCAGAGGTTGCCCTGGGTCAAGGAAGGGAAAGTTCAGTTTAGGTAAGTCCAGCTAAGTATTCCAAATAAGGACTTTCTCAATGCTCCTCATAGTGTTTTTCTCCAAAAAGTATTTATGCTGCCTGTATAAAGAAAATGAAAAGTGATCTTTAGAATAAAGCATACAGCTGATTTTTGCAGTACTTTGATGCTGATAGGGATGATGAAAATGGTGATTATGTTATGATGATTCATTAATGAAAAATAATAAGTAAATGAGCTTATGATATTAAAAATGAATGTCAGCTAGGTACACATTACCTTGAAGTGTTTTAAGATCAAAATATTTTTTTATTGTTTATTTTTTAATTGTGGTAAACTATGTACAAGAGTCATCATTTTAACTTTTTTTTTGAGATGGAGTTTCGCTGGAGTGCAATGGCATGGTCTCAGCTCACTGAAACCTCGGCTCACTGCAATCTCCGCCTTCTGGGTTCAAGCGATTCTCCTGCCTCAGCCTCCCGAGTAGCTGGGATTACAAGTGTGCACCACCAAGCTCGGCTAAGTTTTTTGTTATTATTAGTAGAGGCAGGGTTTCACCATGTTGGCCAGGCTGGTCTCGAACTCCAAACCTCAGGTGATCCACTCACTTCAGCCTCCAGGCGTGAGCCACCTCAGCCGGCCCATTTTAACCATTTTTAAGTGTACAGTTCAGTGGTATTCAGCACACTCACACTGTTGTGCAACCATCACCACCACCCATCTCCAGAACAATTTTTGTTCTTGCAAAACTGAAACTCCATACTCATTCAATAAGTCCTCATTTACCCCTGCCTCCAGTCCCTAGTAACTACCATTTTACTTTTGGTGTCTATGAATTAGACTACTCTAAATACCTCATGTAAGTGGAATCGCACAGCATTTGTCCTTTTGTGACTATCTTACTTCACTTAACATAATGTCTTCAAGGCTCACCCATGTTGTACTATGTGTCAGAATTTTCTTGTTTTTAAAGGCTGAATAATATTGCATTGTATGTTTGTACCACATTTTGTTTGTTCATCCGTGAATAGACTTGGGTTTTCAGACTCACTTTTATCAGAGGGCATCAGTAGGATTTGAATGGCAAGGATTGATGTTCTGAAAAGTAGAACTTGAATAATTACGCAAATTCTCTCAGTTTGAAATTCTTTTTTTTAATTTTTTAATTTTAATTTTTATTATTATTATACTTTAAGTTCTAGGGTACATGTGCATAACATGCAGGTTTGTTACATATGTATACTTGTGCCATGTTGCTGTGCTGCACCCATCAACTCGTCAGCACCCATCAACTCGTCATTTACATCAGGTATAACTCCCAGTGCAATCCCTCCCCACTCTCCCCTCCCCATGATAGGCCCCGGTGTGTGATGTTCCCCTTCCCGAGTCCAAGTGATCTCATTGTTCAGTTCCCACCTATGAGTGAGAACATGCGGTGTTTGGTTTTCTGTTCTTGTGATAGTTTGCTAAGAATGATGGTCTGTAGGGACATGGATGCAGTTTGAAATTCTTATAAGCCAAGCCAGACTAATAAAATTATATTGATCAATTTACCAACATGTATTTACTGAATATCATGTCTTTTTCTATTTTTATTTTTTAGAGATAGGGTTTTGCCATGTTGCCTGAGCTGATTGTGAACTGCTGGGCTCAAGCCATCTGCCTGCCTTAGCCTCCTGAAATCCTAGGATTACAGGCATGAGCCACCACACTTGGCCACCTTTTTATATCTTTAATAATATAGTCTTTTTTAATTACAAGATATAGCACTGCAAAAAACTAGACAATATAGAAAAATATGAAGACATATATAAAGGGAACTTGAAAAATTATAGCCATGTTAATACTGTAAATATTTTGTGGATATGTTGTACCAAAAATGGTATTGATCTAAATATAAGCACTGTAGCTATAGATCGTGACTTTTTAAAACTTATATAGAACTGGGAACATATTCACATGCTTGCAAACTGCTTTTGTTAATTAGCAATATATTTGGGACATATATAAATATAGTTTTATGTTGGTTGCTTTTAAACATTTTAAATTGTGGAAGCTTTTCTTCATATGAACTTTCAGAATATTAATTTATAAAAATAGGAACTTTTCTAGTTAAAGTGGACAAGGGAAGTCTAGAGCTCACTGGCTCAAGACCTACAGTTAATTGCAATAGTTTTTGAGGCACCCCTCAGAGACCCCACAATTCTGTTATGGGTTGAATGTATTCTGTAAAAAGATGTTGAAGTCCTACCCCCCAAGTTCCTTTGAATGTGACCAAATGCTTACAGGGTATTTACAGATGATCAAGTTAAGATGAGGTTACCAGGGTGGACCCTAATCCAACATGATTGATGTCCCTACAAAAAAGGGAAATCTGGACGCAGACACAGGTACATGGCATAGGAAGACTGCCATGTGAAGATAAAGGCTGAGATCAGAGTGGTGCATCCACAAGCCAAGGAACCCCAAAGATTGCCAGCAAATGCAAGAAGTAGGAGAGAAGCATGAAAGAAATTCTCCCTTACAGCCCTCAGATGGAACCAGCACTGCTGACACCTTGATCTAAGAGTTCTAGCCAACAACCATAAGACAATAGATTTCTGTTTTTCTAAGCCACCTAGATTTTGGTACTTTGTTATGGCAGCCCTAGAGAAATGAATATAGACTTCCAAAAACATGATTTGAAACCACTACTTTATGTCAATATTGTAAAAGTCTGCAGGTATTCCCCTGTATGGAAGTATATAATGTACTAAATCAGTCCTTATCAATAGTCAGAATGTTCCAGTATTTTAAAGTATGATCCTGTGAACACCCTTTTAGGTAAATCTTTACATCTGCCCTGTTGTTTTCTTAAAATAATTTGCCAGAGGAGGAATTGTTGGATTAGATAATAAGGATATTCGAAATTTTGATATTACTGCCAACATACTCTCTAGAAAGCCTGTACTAAGTTATTCTCTTAGCTATCAGGTCTAAGATTACATATGTTTCTCTACATCCTCACTGGATACTGTCAGTCTTTTTTAAAATCTGAATTTAGTTTTAATTTTTACTAAAGGAATATATGAAAGTATTTTAGATAAGTAAATTAGTTTTACACGACATAGAAACTGACAGTCCTCGCTTCATCCTTCTCCACCTCTGTCATTCCTCAGTAGCAACCACTTTCAATTCTCATAGCTATTTCTTCTGTTTTTTTTTAAATACTTATATTTCTAAATATCATGCTTATATTAATACTTTTAAATTTTTTCAATTTTAAATATTATTCATTGACTTACTATTATGGAAGATTAGAGCTCTCTAATATATGCCCTCCCCCATATTCCCAAATGATTTACATCACAGTTTTGGTTAAATCAGTATTCAGTTTACATATTATATATTATTGTGGCTATATTTTTTATTTTGTTTTTTATTTTAGATGGAGTCTCACTCTTGTCACCCACGCTGGAGTGCAGTGGCATGATCTCGGCTTGCTGTAACCTCTGCCTGCCAGGTTCAAGTGATTCTCCTGTCCCAGCCTCCTGAGTAGCTGGAATTACAGGCACCCACCACCATGCAGGGGTAATTTTTATATTTTTAGTAGAGATGGTGTTTCACCATGTTGGCCAGGCTGGTCTCGAACTCCTGACTTTAAGTGATCCACCTGCCTCGGCCTCCCAAAGTGCTGGGATTACAGGCATAAGCCACTGTTCCCAGCCCAATGATTATAAATAGTATTTTCAACTGAGTCATATAGAATACTATATTTATTTTTCTTAAGTCTCCCTGTCCAGGATTAATCATTAATTCATTTTTTCTTTGCTTAGTTTTTGTAAATGGATTACTAATTTCTATGCAAACTCTCTGCCCAAAGTCTACATATTGTCGCAATGAATTTTAACACTGTCCTGTCGCCGGGCGCGGTGGCTCACACCTGTAATCCCAGCACTTTGGGAGGCCGAGGCGGGCGGATCACAAGGTCAGGAGATCGAGACCACAGTGAAACCCCGTCTCTACTAAAAATACAAAAAATTAGCCGGGCGCGGTGGTGGGCGCCTGTAGTCCCAGCTACTCGGGAGGCTGAGGCAGGAGAATGGCGTGAACCCAAGAGGCGGAGCTTGCAGTGAGCCGAGATCGCGCCACTGCACTCCAGCCTGGGCGACAGCGCGAGACTCCGTCTCAAAAAAAAAAAAAAAAAAAAAACCACTGTCCTGTCAATTTAATTTTTTTAATTTTTTTTGAATTATCCTTCCAGTAGTCATTCAACCTTCTGTACCTTACTTTCTAGATCTTCTGCACATTTATCATTCTGGATTTTCCTTCACAGTAATCCCAGAGATTTCCTTTGCCTCTCTTCTGTGTTGTATCTCCTGCTTCCTGGATCCCATATCTTTCTGTTTCTTGATTTACTACCTTGCTTTTTTGGAGTTTGTTCCCACTGAGGGAGAACAGAATCTTCCACTTATTTTAAACTTCAATGAAAGTGGTCTTTATGATTCATCAGAAGTATCATATAGGTTTCTGGTGGTAGCTTCTGTCCGTTTGCTGAAGAAAATCTTTTCTTATCAAGAGGGACCATTAAGCTTTAGTAAGTGCCTTTTCGTGTGTATTTAGGTAATAATGTAATTTTTCTTTTTTAAGCTCTTGGTGTAGTGAATTACACTAAATGACAGACTAATGTTAATCTATCCTAGCATTCCTGTGAAAAAGACTGCAAGTTCATGCTATAATTCTCTTAATGCACTACTGAGCTAAAATGTCAATATTTGGCTCTCTGATTGTTAGTTTTGCACATTGATTTTGTATCCTGAGACTTTGCTGAAGTTGCTTATTAGCTTAAGAAGGTTTTGGGCTGAGATGATGGGATTTTCTAAATATACAATCATGTCATCTGCAAACAGAGACAATTTGACTTCCTTTCTTCCTATTTGAATACGCTTTCTTTCTTTCTCTTGCCTGATTGCCCTGGCCAGAATGTCCAATACTATGCTGAATAGGAGCAGTGAGAGAGGGCATCCTTGTCTTGTGCCGATTTTCAAAGGAAATGCTTCCAGCTTTTGCCCATTCAGTATGATATTGGCTGTGGGTTTGTCATAAATAGCTCTTATTATTTTGAGATACATTCCATCAATACCGTTTATTGAGAGTTTTTAGCATGAAGGGCTGTTGAATTTTATTGAAGGCCTTTTCTGCATCTGTTGAGATAATCATGTGCTTTTTGTCATTGGTTCTATTTATGCGATAGTTTATGTCCTAGAAAGAGAATAAAATACCTAGGGATACAACTTACAAGGGATGTGAAGGACCTCTTCAAGGAAAACTACAAACCACTGCTCAAGGAAATAAGAGAGGACAGAAACAAATGGAAAAACATTCCATGCTCATGGACAGGAAGAATCAATATTATGAAAATGGCTATACTGCCCAAAGTAATTTATAGACTCAATGCCATCCCCATCAAGCTGCCATTGACTTTCTTCTTAGAATTAGAAAAAACTACTTTAAATTTCATATGGAACCAAAAAAGAGCCCGTATGACCAAGACAATCCTGAGCACAAAGAACAGAGCTAGAGGCATCATGCTATCTGACTTTCAACTCTACTACAAGGCTACAGTAACAAAAGCAGCCTGGTACTTGCACCAAAGCAGATATATAGACCAATGGAACAGAACAGAGGCCTCAGAAATAATGCCATACATCTACAGCCATCTGATCTTTGACAAACCTGGCACAAACAACAATGGGGAAAGGATTCTATTTAATAAATAGTGTTGGGAAAACTGACTAGACTATGCAGAAAACTGAAACTGGACCCCTTCAATGTGTAAACATTATACAAAAATTAACTCAAGAGGGATTAAAGGCTTAAATGTAAGACATAAAACCATAAAAACCCAGAGGAAAACCTAGGCAATACCATTCAGGACATAGGCATGGGCAAAGACTTCTTGACTGAAACACCAAAAGCAATGGCAATAAAAGCCAAAATCGACAAACGGAATCTAATTAAACTGAAGGGCTTCTGCACAGCAAAAGAAACTATCATCAGAGTGAACAGGCAACCTATAGAATGGGAGAAAATTTTTGCAGTTTAGCCATCTGACAAAGGGCTAATATCCAGAATCTACAAGGAACTTAAACAAATGTACAAGAAAAAAAAACACACAACCCCATCAAAAAGTGGGCAAAGGATATGAACAGATACTTCTCAAAAGAAGACATTTATGCAGCCAACAAACATATGTAAAAGAGCTCACCATCACTGGTCATTAGAGAAATGCAAATCAAAACCACAATGAGATATCATCTCATGCTAGTTAGAATGGCAATCATTAAAAAGTCACGAAACAACAGATGCTGGAGAGGATGTGGAGAAACAGGAATGCTGTTACACTGTTGGTGGGAATGTAAATTAGTTCAACCCATTGTGAAAGACAGTGTGGTGATTCCTCAAGGATCTAGAAGCAGAAATATCATTTGACCCAGCAATCCCATTACTGGGTATATACCCAAAGGATTATAAATCATTCTGCTATGAAGACACATGCACATGTATGTTTATTACAGCACTATTCTCAATAGCAAAGACTTGGAACCAACCCAAATGCCCATCATGTTAGACTGGATAAAGAAAATGTGGCACATATACACAATGGCACGTATACACTATGCAGCCATAAGAAAGGATGAGTTAATGTCTTTTGCAGGAACATGTATGAACCTGGAAATCATCATTCTCAGCAAACTAACACAGGAACAGAAAACCAAACACCACATGTTTTCACTCATAAGTGGGAGTTGAACAATGAGAATATATGGACACAGGGAGGGGAACATCACCCAATGGGGCCTGTTGGGAGTTGGAAGGCTAGAGGAGGAATAGCATTAGGAGAAATACCTAATGTAGATGATGGGTTGATGGGTGCAGCAAACCACCATAGCACATGTATACCTATGTAATAACCCTGCACCTTCTGCACATGTATCCCAAAACTTAAAGTATAATATAAAAAATTCCAATATTTTGGGGGAGATTTTTGCCTCTAGTTGTCTTTGGGTTTTTTGATTTTTTTTTTGTGGGTTTCTTTCTTTCTATTTTTATCTGGTTATGGTACACTGTGATGTTAAATTTGTAGAATGAGCTGAAAACATTCCATTTTTTTCTATGTTCTGTAAGAGTGTGAATAATACAGGAATTATCTGTTCTTTGTAAGTTTAATACAATGTGCCCAGAAGATTGTCTGGGAATTTTGTTCTTTCTAGAGTTTTGATTTCTTCTTAATTTCTTTTATAGTTATTGGGTTTTTCAGGGTGTCAGCTCATTTTTGAGTCAACTTTGCTTACTCAGTTTTTTCTACTACATTATCGATTTCAACTAATTTTCAGATTTGTTTGGCATAAACTTGTATTTGAGTTCTTATGATTAAACCTTTTTCCCACATCATTTTATTTATTTATTTATTTATTTTAGGTTCAGGGGTACATGTGTAGGTTTGTTATGTTGGTAAATTGGGTGTCATAGGGGTTTGGCATACAGATTATTTTGTCACCGAGGTAAAAAGCACAGTACCAATAGGTAGTGTTTGGATCCTCACCTTCCTCCCTCCCTCCACTGTAAAGAAGGCCCCAGTGTCTGTTGTTCCATTCTTTGTGTCCATGTGTACTCAATGGCTAGCTCCCACTCTCATTTATAAATGAGAGCATGTGGTATTTGCTTTTCTGTTCCTACATTAGTTTGCTTACGATAATGCCCTCCAGTTTCATCCATGTTACTGCATATGAGATGATTTCATTCTTTTTTACAACTGGATATATTCTGCGGTATGTATGTGCCACATTTTCTTTATCCAGTTTATCACTGATGGGCATTTAGGTTTGATCCCATGTCTTTGTTATTGTGAATAGTGCCATGATGAACATACACGTGCATGTATCTTTAAGGTAGAATAATTTATATTTCATTTGGTACATACACAATAATGGGAATGCTTGGCAGAATGGCAATTCTGTTTTACGTTCTTTGAGAAATTGCCAAACTGCTTTCCAAAATGGCTGAACTAATTCACATTCCCATCAGCAGTGTATAAGGGTTCCCTTTTCTCTGCAACCTTACCAACAGCTGTTGTTTTTTACTTTTCAGTGATAGCCATTCTGACTGGTGGGAGATGGTATCTCATTGTGGTTTTGATTTGCATTTCTATAATAATTAGCAGTGTTGAGCATTTTTTCATATGCTTGTTGGCTCCATGTGTGTCTTCTTTTGAAAAGTGTTTATGTCCTTTGCTCACTTTTTAATGGTGGTGTTTTTTGGCTTGTTAATTTAAGTTCCTTATAGATTCTGGATATTAGACCTTTGTCAGATGCATAGTTTGCAAATATTTTCTTCCTTTCTATAGGTTGTCTGTTTATACTGTTGACAGTTTCTTTTGCTGTGCAGCAGTTTTTTAGCTTAATTAGATACCATTTGTCAATTTTTGTTTTTGTTGCAATTGCTTTTGGCATTTTTGTCATGAAATCTTTGACACGTCCTATGTCCAAAATGGTATTTCCTAGATTATCTTCTAGGATTTTTATAGTTTTGGGTTTTACATTCAAATGTTTAATCCATCTTGAGTTGATTTTTATATATGGTATAAGGAATAGGTCCAGTTTCAATCTTCTGCATATGGCTAGCCAGTTATCCCAGTAGCATTTACTGAATAGGGTGTCCTTTCCCTATTGCTTGTTTTTGTCAGGTTTGTCAAAGATCAGATAGTTGTAAGTGTACTACCATTATTTCTGGATTCTCTAACCTATTCCATTTGTCTGTGCCTCTGTTTTTGTACAAGTACCATGCTATTTAAGCTCCTATAGCCTTGTAGTGCAGTTTAAAGTCGGGTAGTGTGATGCCTCCAGCTGTGTTCTTTTTGTTTAGGATTGTTTTGGTTATTTGGACTCTTTTTTGAATATGAGAATTCTTACATCCACATTTTATGTCTCCAGTTTTCTACTCACATATCTTTGTACTGTGTTACTACTGTGTTTTGGGATAATTTTTTTATCTCAATTTTCAAGCTTAGTTATTTGATATTTATATTTTTCCATTCTTCTATCTAGTCTATATATTTAATTATTTAAATCGAGTTATATTTTAAACTTCTAATTATTTCTAAAATAATTTTACCTTTTTCAATACCATACCTGTTCTATTTTATGGATACAATATTCTCACATCTCTCATGTGTGTGTGTTTGTGTACACGTGGCGTTTGTGTTTTCTGCTGTTTCCTTGATGTAGCAGATATTCATTAGTATCATTTTCTGCATCTTCTTTGGTGAGAGAAAGTTCATATTGCTGAGTCATGCATCACTTCCATCTCTGCTATCATGCCAGTAAGTTTCTATGCTTATTGACCAAGCCGTAGGGTAGCCAGTGAAAAAGGCTAAATGAAATCCACAGAACAGGTTTTCTTCTCCTCACTAGGTAGGATTCTCCTCAGTGGAGAAGCCAGCCCTGTGGTGAGAATTCAATGGAACGCAAATGTTCTCCTACTCTGCCATTCTGAGGAGTCCAGCAATAGGTCTTTTTTCCAGACTTTCGCATAACGAATTCTCTAATCTTTTTTCTTTCCCATCCATGACTGGCCAAGCCATTAGCTCTTTCCCAGGGACTGTAGATTGAAACCCTTCTCTCTCTCTTCTCAGGGAAAGTGTAGAGCCAGATGCACTATTTAAGTTTGCTCATTGGGTGCACTTGCTTTCTCAAGTTGCCTGCTTGGCCCTCTTCCAAGCGGCACTTTCCTTCTTCTCTCTCCCCGCCTTTCCTTTCTCTTCTAAAGCTTTTTAATAAACGTTCACTCCTGCTTTGAAGCTTGCCTCAGTCTCTAATTCTGCCTTATGCCACTCAGTCGAATTCTGTCTTCTGAGGAGGCAAGAATTGAAGTTGCTATGGACCCATAGATAGGCCACTGGTAACTTGGTGTGACTCCGATCTCTTCCACCGCTAACATATTTGGTGTCATGACTTGGATACTTTCCTAGTGGAAAGCCGATGCTGGACCTTCCACCTAGAGGGCAAGTCGGCGTCCTAGTTTTCACGTTGCATGCCACGTGACTTCTTAAACATACATTTCCTGTTATTCATGCACTGTGGTTCTCTGCCTTTGTGCGGCAGCAAAGGTGTGGGCTCCCGTGCAGATATTCTCTGAGGTTTATATCTGTTTCTACCAACTTAAGTGACCTTTAATCCTTCCTCTGCTTTTTCTTTCAACTAAAATTGGCTCTTAAGAAAAAAAAAGACAAAAAAATGCATAAAATTTTGCTCATTGAACATATTGCTTTTTCTGATTGTCCTTGTATTGGGCTACTTACAATTGGGGTTTTAATATGCAGCAGTTCAGTTTTGGCTGGTGTCAGCTACAAACCAGGCTGACATTTTTTTCTTCTTTTTCAATTGACTAGTTATAGGGAACTCCTCATAAGGCCATGTGTATTAGTGTGTGGCGAATTTGCAATGTAGCAAGAGTATTTGTTAAATACGTATTTCCCAAGAGGGAAATAGCTTGCTCTGATAATTTTAGGATTTTCCTATCAACACTTGCTGGAGTGCCTGTATAGTATCTGCATCTGTAACAATGTAAAAATCATTAGATATACTGGGTCATAAAGCCAGAGCTTCTTGAACTGCAGCCTAGACTGCTGCAGAGCCTTCTCTTATTCTGGGCCCTACTCAAAACTGGCAGTTTTAACATGTACTCAGTTTGGTAGATGATTGCATTAATGGCCCCACTTAATGGCTGCCATGTATCTATACACTTTGACTTGTAACTTTATAGTCCCTTTCTATCTGTTGTTGGGCGTAGCAATGAGGCTTGCATTGGTCAATGGGATAACAGATAACTTGACTGAAGAAGAAGCTGAAAAAGGTGCTGTGTGTTTGTATCTTTTTCCAAATCCTGTACAGTATTGGGTTGCTGGAAGATATGACGCCATGTGTGAAAGAGCTGAGTTTTCCCAGCTGGGACTATCCCAGAATAGTAAGTCCCCAGTTGACTGATATAAAAATAATAAATGAGTTTCATTTGAAGCCACTATATTTTGAAGTGGTTTGTTTTATAGCATTATTAAGGTGATAGATAACTGATACAATTGGTGGTTGGATAGGAGGAGCACACTCAGATGCCGCATTCATACACATTGCCTTCTGAATGGAAAGACACTACCAAATACTGCCTTTTTCATAGTTGTAGGGTGTTCAAGGCACAGTGTCTTATCTTTCAACTTTGGAGATTTCCCGGCATAACCTCAGAAAATTAGGCTCCTGGAATGCTCTCTGAAATGTCTTCCAAATTTTCAATCTTTTTAGCTGACACTGCTGCACACCACTGGCTCACATCTCCTTTTTGCCCTCCAAACTCTATAGGAATACATCTGATTGTCAGATTCTAAATAATATATAAAACCTAAGCTGCAAAAGAGTCTTGCACATGTAATATTGAGCTTTCTAGAGCTTGACATATGGGACCAGAATATAGAATAGAAAGAGCCATGAATAGATACCAAATACCAACAGACAATATTTATCCATTCATAACCTGCAACTTGAGAAAACACTGCTAGACTGAATCCACCTTTCCAGCCTTAACATTCACTTTTCTTTATGTGTCCTTTTCCTTGGTCAAACAGAATCATTCTTCTCTGTATGCATATCACACTAAGCAGTTTTCTTTTTTCAGCTCTGCCTATTTAAATCCTGTTTATCTGTCAGGGTTATCTCAAAAATCATTGGCTCTAGTTAGCTTTCATGGATACTGTATTAGTCTGTTCTCACAGTGCTATAAAGACATAATTGAGACTGGGTAATTTGTAAAGAAAAGAGGTTTAAGCAGCTAATGATTCTGCAGGGTGTGCAGAGTTCTGCTTCTAGGGAGGCCTCAGGGAGCTAACAATTATGGCAGAAGGCAAAGGGGAAGCAGGTACATCTTCACATGACTGGCAGGAGAGAGAACAAAGCAGAAAGTGCTACACACTTTCAAACAATCAGATCTTCTGGGAACTCTATCACAAGACAGCACTAGGAGGATTGTGCTAAACCGTTAGAAACAACCCCCATGATTCAGTCACCTCCCACCAGGCCCCTCCTCCAACACTGGGGATTACAGTTCGATATGAGATTTGGGTGGGAACACAGAACCAAACCATATCGGATATCTCCAGAAAGAGAGGCTTTTTCTCTCCTTTAAAATTCTTTCATGATTTGTACTTCTTTCACCATACTTCTCTTATTTCACCTGGCATTACTGTAATATTTTTACATCTCTGATCACCTTCTTCTATTGTAGAAAGACCTTGGGAATAGGGATAAATTTCTTAATTACCTTTTTATCTCATGTCATGCTAATAAAATGTTTTAGACAATATGTATTCTCTATAAATATTAGTTGATATGAATTGAAATATATTCACAGACAATGGTAGGTGTTGTGCTAAATATTGAGATGAATATGGATGGTACTCACTCTCAAGGAGCTTACAGACTGCTCACATTAGACAATATTTCAGCTCTGTACCTTCAAAGAGGACAAAGTTTATAATACTTTAAATGGGACCACAGTTAGTGAGCCTACTGGGATAAGATTTGGCAGGAGAAATGTAGGTAGTAGTAAGGAAACTTATTCTTATAAAGCTCATTTTTAATTAATAAAGGTTTTGCTACAAGAAGTACTTCACCAATAAGAAAGAACTAATAAAATATTCACAAAGCTGCTTTATTTCCCAGCCAGTCCTAGCTTAAGCACCGTCAAAAAGAAGCTTTTTGGCTACATTACTTACCATAGAATATACCTTGTCTTCTTAGTCCCTGCAGAACATGCAGCTTCCTGGTTCATGTTATTCTCACGTTCCATGATATGGTAACTTGTGACATCCCTTCCTGCCTTCTCTTTCACCTTCTAAAAGAGGAGACTACTGATTAATTTTCACTCCAGGTGGGCTATCTTTAATTGAGTTAGCTGTTGACATTCATGGGATTTTTCCTTTGCCATGTTCTATTAATAGGAGAAAATGGGTGGAGAAGAACCTTATGTGCCATATTCTATTCAGATACTGGTTATGCTTTAGGAAATGGAAGAAGCCAAGAAGGAAAGGAAGAGGTGTAGTCTGTGGTCTCTGAACCCAGCAGACTGTGGATATATAAATTTCTCTACTCTGTAGGCCTGAGTGAGACTGATGTTTTGCAGGCCCACAGAGGATGATCTTCTCTATATGAAAACATAGATGTCAAGTGTTGTATTCAGCCGTGAGAGATGACTGCCCTCTGTTGTTTCAGAATTAAGAAAGTGGAGACTCAAAAAGCTTGGTGCCAATGGAAAAATCAACAAATATAGCTGTCACTGAGGAAAGCAGTGCAGCAAGATTTTGTTTTACCCTTTGCCAACCTCAACTCACCAATGTGCTGGCTACATATGTTTAGAATTAGCAAGCAGTGTTTTATCCTTCATTTCCCCATTCCCATCCCCCACTTTTTCAGTTGCTTATCCAAAATGGAACTAAGCTTACAGGCTTCTTGGAGGTCACCCACCCCTCAATACAGGTGCAATTGAAACAGCTCCCTCCTAACTTAGCTCTTCCCTGACCACCTTGCTCTCTGACTCTCATTAGGTCTGGAGTGATTTTATTTTCATAGTTCTCTGGAGGGCTAATGAGCTTTTAAGAAACACCTGCAGCAACTCCAGATTCTACACAGTGACTTAAGTTTTCAGAGAATGTTTTAAAGAGTATTTTGTTGGGGGGCAAATTCCTTGCCCAGATAAATGAAATTGCAGCCATGAGAGCAACTTAATCCAACATCCACATTAACTCTTTTTTTTTTCACTGATATGCCCAAACTCTAATGCCTTCATTTCCCCTTCATTTGCAACAGCAAAGCCTCCTTTACCAGAAAAATAAATGTGCAGTTGGCAAGAGCTGAATAGAGGTCTGCTTAAATGATTTTTAATTTATGTTAAAATGCTAAGAGCAGTTTTCCAGGTCCCCATTGAACACCTCACAAAATGAAGTTTTTCAAAGCCTACCTTTAAAAAAGGAACTAAAAAATTTTAAAACATTCTCTTTAGCTGCCCCAATTGTATCTTTTATTCCTGCCCTACTGGGGTCAAGCAGCTGATTAGGAGTTTACACTCACTTCGTCTTAGTGCTCTGGTCTGAAAGTTAGAGACCTGTCTTCTATTCCTGCCTCCAAACAAAAAGTTGTATAAGTTTGAGCTTATCATTTGCTCTCTATACTTCCTTCTCTCATAGAATGAGTGGTAACTTAAATGTAAAGTATATAAAAAACCAAAACCACTTATGAGAAAATACTTAGATTTTCTGGTTGCTTTTACATTTGTAACATGTATTATTTCTTTTGATTGGCATCTGCTTGGAAAGAAACCACCAAGTAGTTGACCATTCAGTCTTGTCAACTCTTTTTTTTCCATTTTTTATTTTAAATTCAGGGGGTACATGAGCAGGTTTGTTACCTGAGTATATTGCATGATGCTGAGGTTTGGGTACAATTGATTCTGTCACCCAGGTATTGAGCATAGTACCCAATACTTAGTCTTTCAATTCTTGCCCCACTCCCCCCTCCCCATTCTAGTAGTCCCTGGTTTTTGTTGTTGCCATCTTTTTGTCCATCAGTACCTGATGTTTAGCTCTCACTTATAAGTGAGAACATGCAGTATGTGACTTCCTGTTCCTATGTTAATTCACTTAGGATAATGAATTCCAGCTTCATCCATGTAGCTGCAAAGGACATGATTTTGTTCTTTTTTATGGCTGTGTAGTATTCTATGGTGTATATGTACTAGATTTTAAAAATCCAATCCACTGCTGATGGCCACCTAAGTTGATTCCATGTCTTTGCTATTGTGAATAGTGCCGTGATGAACATGCAAGTGTGTATGTCTTTTTGGTAGAAAGATTTGCTTTCTTTTGGGTATATATCCAGTAATGGAATTGCTGTGTCAAATCGTAGTTCTGTTTTAAATTCTTTTGAAAAATCTCCAGATTACCTTCCAAAGTGGCTGAACTAATTTACATTCCTACCAATGCCATTAAAAATGGCATTCTGCTCTCAGTTACAAGTCTAGGAAAATGTCTGCAGCTTTTCCTCGTATCTTTCCCTTACAGTGTCTCCAAGCCTCTCCCCAAGTTAGCTCCAGGACCTAGGGGAAACAAAGTGTTCTCCCTTGGCCTGGGTTGCTCAGATCCGCAGTGGAAAGATGAGTCATGGAGAAAGGCTCTCTGCCTCTCTTACCTACTGGGGATTCACTCATTTTTACCAGTCCGATGCTATCATGGGGGCTCTTTGCCAGTGTCCTCCTCTCTGGGATCTGGGGTGTCCTTCATAATTAATTCTGATGGATTCTTGTTTTTCTTTGTGAATTAAAGCTCACAAAGTTGATCTTTGTGTACTATATTGCTATTTTCAAGTAACCTAGGTGTGCTAAAAGCCTCTAATCGACCATCTTGGAAAAAAAAAAACCTGTCAACTCTTGAGACTCTTGATTATTGATTATTATGGCCTAATTTTTAAACCAGGTTAACTTTTGTCTGCCACTTAGTATGAATCAAGGTTAAAACTTCAACAATTTTTTTATCGCACAAAGATCTAGTCATGGAGATACACACCAGGACAAGTGTTTAAAGAATAAGAATTATCTCAAATGTTCAAACTAGGTCATAAAAGTACTACGAAATAGTTAATTATCCAAAGCATTTTTTCGTTAGGTTTCAAAATTTTTCTAGTACTGTGCTAAAGTTCTGAAGGAGATGCAAAAGTCACATAAGGCCTTGTCATTATGTAACTTACAGTTTACTTGTGGGTACAAAATTGTTATGTGTGCATACATGTGTGCATGTGTAGATATAACACAAGTGGCCTATGTTAAATGAAGTATGCTAATTTCAAATGTAAGTAGCTCAGAGAAGGAAGACAGCATTGGAAGTTTAAATGATCATGAAAATTTTAGACTTTGGATGGATGACGGAGGAGAGAAAGGGAATTCTAGAATGTGAAAACAATATGAAAGGAAGGAACTCTATGGCCTAATTGTCAACTCAGTAGGAGGCATGCTCACCTAGATGGCTCAGATTTAAAAATCATGCCAAATTGAACGTACTAGCTTTTTTCTGAAAATCTCTTCTTCTATGTTTCATAATTCAGC
This sequence comes from Papio anubis, assembly GCF_008728515.1. Taxonomy (NCBI): domain Eukaryota; kingdom Metazoa; phylum Chordata; class Mammalia; order Primates; family Cercopithecidae; genus Papio; species Papio anubis. The sequence continues at coordinate 44,763,245 of NC_044978.1, read as the reverse complement.
AGGACCCTAGTATTTACCTAATTTGTTAGCCTGCCCAGCTAGGAGTCATCCTAAACTCTCCCATTCCTACTACTTCCTTTCTGTCATTCTTTCTCTGTTCTGGGGCTGCTTTTTGAGAGCTCCCAGGATGCTCATTACCTCAAGGACTGGAATAAGCTCAAGATTGTTACTGACCCCACCTCCTACTAATTTAAATTCTTCTCTCTTATTATCTCCCTTTGAGAGGCTTTGCCCTTGAATTTCTCATCTTGGGCTAATGTTTTCAAATTCGTTAATTGATTTAGATTGACTACCCAATTCTAATCAGGTACTTCCTTGAGTTAAAACTTCTGGTTTAATTTCCTAGTTTCCTCACAAGACAGTTCATCTCTGTTCAGCCAGAATAGCTAGGATACCAGAAACTGGTTAGTCTAGGTTTCTTAATCCTCTCTTGTTTATTCCTACTCTGTCTGCCTTAGTTTAGGGGTTCATAATCTTTTGCCTGGTGTGGTAGTTTGAGCTAATATGTTCAACAAGTGTTCATTCTCTCTTTCCTCACCCTATGGGTAGAGAATCCTACTGTGTCCTATAGACACTGAGGTTGGCCATGAGACTGGCTGGTGGCAGGTGGATAGAAGGGATACTATGCTAGCTGTGAGTAGAGGCTTTAGGAGATACTGCCTGTTTCTTCCCACTCCACTACCTCCCTGCACTCCTGCCATCCACCAATAGAAGAACAGAGAAGACACTGCTCCTTCATCATGAATTTTGAAATGGAAAACCCATGGAGCACACAGGAGTCTGCCTATGTAGTGTGGAGCCAAGCCAAGCCTGGCCCAACCCAGCCAAGCTAAAACTGACCATGACTGACCCACAGACCTGTCAGTAAGAAGCAAATGTTTGCTGTTGTAAACCACTAAGATTTTGAATTGTTTAATAAAACCTGACTATATTCCTGAATTTTTATAAAACCTTCTACCTCATCTTCCCAGTCTTACCTTCCTCCCATCTACCCTTCACATTAGATTAAATACAAATTCTTCAATAGCTCCAATAGCTCCAGTGTCCCACAGGATAAAAATCCAAAATGGAATAAGAGACCCTTCCTTGCCCACTCTCACCTCTATTTCTGTCTTGCATTTTCAGCTCTAGTTATACCTACCTACCTAATGTTCCTGTAATTCACAATGCTTTCTCTCAGTGTCCTCTTCTGCAAATGCAGTCAACTGTTTCAAATACCTTTGCCCAGACCCCCTCCCTCTCCCACCTGATGGATGGGCTGATGAAGGGCTGATAAAGCCCTTTCCCCTGCAAAACTTACAAGATTTAAGTGTTGCCACTTCTGGAGGGCCTTCCCCCACTCCCCTAAACTCTCAAAACTATTTGCCTAATTCCGAGAGAGCAGACTTTGTTTTGAAATAGATTATTTTTATACCTCCTTTTCAAAAAAGCTTGATTGTGAACAATTTCCTAATAGCAAGTTGGTCTTTTCATCTTTTTATTCTCAGGACTTAACATTTGTTTCATGCATATTTTAGATACTCAATAAATGATGCTGTGGATATTTAGCTGATTTTGAAATTTAATCTGCTTAATGTTCTTCTACCTGGTTGAACCACTTTCACTTAAGGTACACATACCATGAATTTGGATTACCTTCTCTCTCACCAAGGTGTTACTTCTGGAACTATACTTGAAACATTAAGTGGACACAACCATGTAAGCAATGCCCTGATCAACAAATAAAGCATTCCCAGCATCCTTCTTCTCTTACCAATCGCTACAAACACTTCCCAGAAAGTAAGTATTTTTCTGACTTCTGTCACCATAGGTCGGTTTTGCCTATTTTAAAACAGTATGTAAATGGAAATAGAGGGTATGCCCACTTTCATGCCTGGCTTTTTTCTTACTCAACGTTGTAATTTGTGAGATTTATTCAAATTATTGTGTATAGCAGTAGATCATTTTTATTGCTGTATTGTACTCCCTAGTATAAATATATCATAATTTTTCCATTACACTGTTAATAGTTACTTAGGTTGTTGCCAGTTTTGGGCTCTTACGAATAAAAGTGTCACAAACACATTTTTATACATGTCTTTTGGTGCACATATGTGAATTTCTGCTGAGTAAAAACCTAGGAGTTGAATGTATGGTTCATAGGGCATTTTATGTGTTCACCTATGGTAGATACTTCTAGACTTTTCTCCAAAGTGACTGTACCAAGAGTTCGTCTTGTTTTATATACTTGCCAGCTCCTTGTCTTGTCAGTCTTTTTACTTGTAATCATTCGGGTGGACACGTCGTGTCATTAATTTGCATTTCCCTGATGACTAATGACATTGAGCACTTAAAAAAATATGTGGCTTTTTCCCTTTTTTTTTTTTTTTTTAAACCATTGGGATATCTTCTTTTGTGAAATCTCATTTTTCTTTGGGTTATCGTTTTCTTATTTGTTTATATGAATTCTCTGAAACCAATTTGTTGGTATTTTGGTATACCATTTTTTTTTGCTTCTACCTTCCCAAGACAGATTGGTCTGTAATTTTCCTTTTTTATTATATCCATGTCAGCTTTTAGTGAAGGATATTCTGGTCTCATAAAATGAGTTGGAAAGTGTTCTCTCTTTTTATATTCTTTGGAAAGTTTAATGTAAGGGTGGTGTTATTTCTAATTTCTTCTCTAGGAGTCAGTGAACATAGCACACGAGCAGATGAACCCCGGAATCAGAGTGCTCGGACTGAATCCTCACTTGGCTACTTTCTTATCATGTCAACCTTGGAAAAGATACACAATCTATTTCTGCCTCAGCTTTCTCATCTATAAAACGGGGATAATAAAAATATTTACTTTCTGAAATCTTTGTCAGGATCTTTGAGTCACATGTAGAATTCTCACTACCATTTCTGGCACACAATAGGAGTTCAATAATTATTATTTATCCATTTATTCAATATTTTTGCATACAGTGCAGTCTTATTGAAGCTGAAGCCATGTCCTTCTTACGGTGTTGGTTCAACAATAAGCATTCCATGGGTTGACGAAGTAAGTGGAATCTTTCAAAGCAATGCCAAAATCAAATTCTTCTTTATACTTGGCCTTTCCTCAGGGATATTTTTTTTCTTTTCCTTTTTCTCTATTTTGTGAAATGTCAGGGAAGAGACATAAGAAGCTTTCTGTGGAAATAGTACCCAGAGAAAGACATGGATCTTAGTCATGGTACTTTTTTGGGGTTTTGGCAATGTCCTAGGTGGGTGTGGGTCCACATGGCAAATATTCCAGTGGTTAGAGGGGAGTTTGGACTTTTGATTTTTACTGCCTGGTAACTAACCTCAGAGATCTTTCGTTTTTCTTTTTAACAAAAGGAAGTCCAGTCTTCCCAGGGTGCAGTTTGAATTCCTGATTTGGTGGTTGTTCCGGGCTCTGAAAACTCTATGCAGTTTTAAAACAATAATAGTTATTGCTATGCAAATGTCCCCCCCCCCCCCTTTAGCCTTTGTGTCATTAAAATGCCACTCAAGTGGAATGTTTGTTTTCAACTGGCTTATATCTCAGATTTAAGATACGTGGATCTCTGATGAACTCTGAAACAATTAATACTACATCTTCATCAGAAAAGCCACAGAAATTAGGGTTAAACAGGTCTTGTTGTGGTTTTCTCTTTTTTTTTTTTTTTTTTTTAAGTTTACCATCTTAAGCATTTTTATTTTTATTTTTATTTTTTATTTTTTATTTTTTTAAATTATTTTTTATTATTATACTTTAAGTTCTAGGGTACATGTGCATAACGTGCAGGTTTGTTACATATGTATACTTGTGCCCTGTTGCTGTGCTGCACCCATCAACTTGTCAGCACCCAACAACTCGTCATTTACATCAGGTATAACTCCCAATGCAATCCCTCCCCCCTCCCCCCTCCCCCCTCCCCATGATAGGCCCCGGTGTGTGATGTTCCCCTTCCCGAGTCCAAGTGATCTCATTGTTCAGTTCCCACTTATGAGTGAGAACATGCGGTGTTTGGTTTTCTGTTCTTGTGATAGTTTGCTAAGAATCTTTTTCCAGCTTTACTGGTTTCTCTGTCTGTTCTCCCTATGTCTTCTCTCAGTCTGCTCTTTTGAGTTTGAAATGAATTATCCCTTCCAGACCTCCCCTATCTATCCCCACCCCAACATATGCACATTCCTCCTCTTGCACAGTTCCTGACCTATAGTCCTTCATATAAGCGAGGAAAAAATAGAAAGATAACAACACTTCTGTGGATTCGCGTAGCTCACATGTGTCTGGTCTCCTGAGGAGAAATCGCTCCACTCAATAAATCCCATGATCCAGCCACAGAAATCTTTGCCATTTCAAAGAATAATTTTCATGATTCTGTGCTTTTGCTTAACCTCAGTTGTTCAAAATTCTAATCATCTTTCGTAGGACATTCATCAAATGTCACCTTATTTGTGATGTCATTCTGATGTCAGAATGAGATTTTTCCTTTGGGTTCTTTTTGCATTTTGTTTATGCCCCTATTGTAATATTCCTATCAAATCCCAATTCAAAATCCTGGGTATGCAAGCAATGTGATTTTATTTTTCTGTCACTAATTTGTATCTTTGGTGGTTAAATCATAGATATTTCCTTCCTCCACTTCCAGGGATTTCATCTAAGTATGGATGTGGTAGACACAGAATCAATAGCCCCAATTCTGGCCGGGCGCGGTGGCTCAAGCCTGTAATCCCAGCACTTTGGGAGGCTGAGATGGGCGGATCACAAGGTCAGGAGATCGAGACCATCCTGGCTAACACGGTGAAACCCCGTCTCTACTAAAAAATACAAAAAACTAGCCGGGCGAGGTGGCGGGCGCCTGTGGTCCCAGCTACTCCGGAGGCTGAGGCAGGAGAATGGCGTAAACCCGGGAGGCGGAGCTTGCAGTGAGCTGAGATCCGGCCACTGCACTCCAGCCTGGGCGACAGAGCCAGACTCAGTCTCAAAAAAAAAAAAAAAAAAAAAAAAATAGCCCCAATTCTTCACCTTTCTCTTTACTGAATAACTTTGGACAAGGCTATTCTGAGCTCTTGACTCCAGATTCAGCCACGGGACTTAGCGGGATATTAGCAAGCATATATCAATAGGATATTATCAGGTGTAATGTGATTAGAGGTTTGAAACATATGCAGATTTGGATATGCTGACCTTTGTACCTTCACTGGCACCATAAGAGAAACAAGCCTCAACTAGTCCACCAGTCCTAGAAAAAGGGTGAGAGACATGTCCAGCAGAATTTACCCACCATCACATCAGCCTAGATCAGCTAACTCCCAGCAAACCTGCAGACACATTTGCTAAATAGCTATTATTTTAAGACACTGAGTTTGGGATAATTTGTTAATGCAGCATTTTTCTAGCAAGAGCTAGCATCTAACATGTGTAGATTTGGGGCAAGGTAATAGTATTTTAATAAGACTTTTGTATTGTTTGGTACATCTTTGTTCCATCTTCTTTTTGCTCATCAGTCCATTGAAATGGCTGTTACGTTTTTCTCATATTGACCAATAGGTCTTTAGCGCTCACTTCTCTCTCTCAGCAACTTCTGTTATTTTCACATGCCTCACTGGAGCATGGAACACTCAGGCTGTCTGGGACCGGTCTGCTATAGCTTAGTTACCCTGCCCTCTGAAGACCCTATCAACTCCCTGGGATTCACATGAGAACTGAGACATAGCTTCCTCCATATTTAAGCTGATTGCATATCTGAGGTGTCCATTGTTTTCTCTCCCTTTCCTAAGAGTCAGCCCAGGGCAGTTATGGGTAGAGGGGTAATAAATAGGGCCCCTTATCAGAAAAACCACCTAAGTGTAGATTTTTGTCACTTCTTCAACTCTTTTCTGTCCCAGCCCTCAAACCCTTTATCTTTTCTGGGGCAGGAAAACTAATTCTAACTGATTATGTATTATTTTGAATCTGTTGTTTATGATGCAAAATTTGGGCCTCAAGTCCTTCAGAGCTTTGACTTAGAAGTCTAGAATTTGGCCCTTTTTTTGGATACAATTAATATGGTAAAGTTTTGTTGCCTGAATGGGGGTAGTTTATAGGGTAAAATAATTTTTGGACAAAAACAGAGCATATGTTAATATTGAAAAATAATTCTGTCACACATTCTATTGCCAACAAGAAGTAGAATCACTAATGACTTATGCCTTCAATTCAGGCCTCTGTCCTGAATTTGCGACTTATGTGTCAAATGCTTACTTAAGACCTCCTCTTGGATGTCCTGCAGAAGATCTCAAGGTCAATATGTCTAAAATGGAACACATCCTTTTGCTTTGATCTAACCATTCCCTAGGATTCCTTATCTCAATACCTGGTATTATCATCCACCCAATTGTCTGGAAAGACCTCTGGGAAACCTCCCTGACTTGTACCTTTTCTTTATAGCTTATATCCCATCATCAATTTACATCCTACATTTCTTTCTGTCTATTCCCTCTGTCCAGGCTAATGGAATCCATCTTCATCTCCTACCCGGGGTACTGTGACAGTCTCTTAAACAGTCTCTCCAATTCCAGTCTTTCTTCCCTCTAATCAATTCTCCATGCTGTAGCCATCTTCTAACAATAAAACCAGGTCATGTCAGGCCTGTACTAAAAGTCTATCTATAACTTCCCATTGCATTTAAGATAGAACTCGAAACCCTTGATATGGCAGGTAAGGCCCTGTCTGGCCTAGACCTTGCCTATGTCTTCAGCCTCATTTCGTGCCACTCCTACCCTAGATCTTTTTACTTGCATTAGGCTTCCTTCCATATCTTGAATGAGCTATGCCCTTTTCATGTGTCCAGGTTTCTGCTCAAATCCTTTCTTTCCCCAAAGAGTCTCTCCATCTCTACTCTACCTGTTCCCTGCCACTGACACCACACCTACTTTTTCCTGGATAATTCCTATAGTTCAATTTAAATAGTATGTCCTTTAGGATGCCTGTCCTGACTTTATCTGTCTTCTGTGATATACTTGCATATCATCCTGTTAATTTCCAAAACTCTCATCAAACTTCTAATTTTCTTTTCATTTAAATAAACTTTTAATTGAAGTACAGCATCACACAAAAATGTGAACAAATCATGAGTGTATATATATATATATATAGAGAGAGAGAGAGAGAGAGAGATGAATTTTCATAAAATGTGCACATACATGTTATCACCTATTCAGATAAAAAAATATATTACCAGCACTCCAAAAACCCCTTTGTTCCCTCTTCCAGTAATAAGCTCCTTCAAGGTAACCAATATCTTGACTTCTAGTGCCACAGATTAGTTTGTATTTTCTTGAACTTCACTTAAATGAAACCATACAGTCTGTATTTCTTGGAGTCTTCTTTGACTCGATATTACGTTTGTAAAATTCATGGTGTGAATGGCAGTGGTCTTTCTTTCCTGTTTCTTTGAATGAATATACCGCGATGTGTTTAATCCATTCTAATGTTCATTGTCATTTGTGTCATTTTTAATTTCTGGCTATCATGGCTGCTGCTGCTGTAATGAACATTCTTTTATGCTTGTATCTGCTTTTTATTTCTGAAAGATTTATGTATTTCTATTAGGTGTATTTCTGGGAGTAAATTTGCAGGGTCATGGGTAGGCATATGTTCGGTGTTAGTAGACACTGTCAAGCAGTTTCCTAAATGGGTTCTAGTAATTTAAACTCCCACCAGCCCCATGAATATATATACCTACTATGTGTTCACAGAAATTAAAAATTAAAAATTAAATAAATAAAAAATAAACTCCCACCATGAGTGTATGAAAATTTTAGTGAATTTGCATTCTTGTCAACATTTGGTATTTCCAATATTTTATTTATTCTTTGTGATGTGTGTATAGTGGTATCTTCATTGTGTTTTTACAAATTGCATCTCCATAATGGTGACTAATGAGGATGAATGTCTTTTTATTGGCTATTTATATATCGGCCATTTATATATCTTCTTTTGTAAAATTCCTGTTCAAGTCTTTGCTCACTTTGTTATTGGGCTGCCTCCCCTACCACACTCCATTGATATGTTAGAGGTTTGTTTTATATTCTTTTTGTAATCTATTTTGTATATTTGTCTGTTGTTGAATATGTGTGCATTGCTAATATCATCTCCTAGTCTTTGGCTTACCTTTCACAGAACCTTCTGAAGAACAGAAGTTCTCAATTTTAATAAGGTATAATTTGTCAAGATTTTTCTTTGTGGATTTTCTGTCTTATTTAAGAAATTGTTATCTACCCCCAAATCATGACTTTATTCTCTTGTTTTTTTCTTTCCTAGAAGCTTATTGTTTTATACTATTCATGTAAAAGTGATTTTTGTTTATGTTATAAAATGAGTACATCAAGATATGTATCTTTAATATCCAGTTTATTGAAAAGACCATCATCCTTACCATGTGTTAATTTTATCATAAATCAGGTATATATTTGTTTCTTTTTTTTAACTTTAAACAAATTTTTGTTACACAAAGATAGTCACATAACTGGATATTTCTCTACTTTGTACACAATTATTCTCACTCTCCACAGAATGGCTGCTTAACTTCTCATCTGGTGGTGGCAAGCACTGAAATCCTCATTTTAACAGAACAGTAGTACAAATGCCTCAGTGATTTAAGTTGAAAGCAGTACATTGGTACATGGCTCTTTTACCCAGCATCAGGAATGTATAAATGTCTTTTTATTCAAAAATACAAACTAAATTATCTGTGGGCATGGACAATGACAGCAGTAAACCATTATATATTTTGTCAACTGAAACCAGTAACTGATGGTTTTTGTGATTTCCTTAACATCAGCCAGGCTTTTCTTCATTTTCTCCAACTGTCTTCTCTGAAGTTATTGGTGAGGAACACTGCCTTGGGCTTCCTGTCACAGTTTATTAATAAAGATAAAGCACTGCTCTAGGAGTTAGAACATGCCACCTCCCATACCACCTCCCATTCCATCCATTGCACCCATTCCAGGATCCTTCTCTTCTTTAGGAATTTCTGTGACTACAACTTCTGCTGTAATTAACAGAGAGGCCACACCAGAAGCATCCAATAAAGCAGTTCTCACAAGCTTTGTTGGGTCAGTAATTCCTTTTTGCAGCATATTCACAAAATCTCCGACCATAACATCATAACCAACTTCTGAGGAACTTTGCATAATTTTCTCAACTATCAAAGATACTTCAACACCTGCTTTCTTAGCAATGGTCATTGCTAGAATTTTGAGTGTTCTTTTGATAATTTCTATACCAATGTTTTGATCTTCATTAGCTGGAGTCAATGAGTCCAAGGCTGAATTGCACCAAAGCAGGGCACAACCCCCTCCCAAAACAATGTCTTCTTCAACAGCAGCTCTTGTAGCATGAAGGGCATCTGTAACTCCGTCTTTCTTTTCATTCACTTCAGCATCACTTGTCTCACCAACCTTCAGCACAGCTACTCCATCTGAAAGTTTTGCCAGCACTTCATTCAGGTTTTCTTTTTCATATTCACTAGTTGTGACATCTAACTGCGCAATGATTTTTTGAACACATTTTTCAATTTGAGCCTTGTCACCTTTTCCTTTTAAGAGCATGGCATCATCTTTGGTCACAACGACCTCTCCAACTTTTCCTAAGTCATGAGGCTGAACGTCTTCAAGATTTAGGGTCAACCCCTCTTCTCCAAACACTGCACCACCAGTAGCAATAGCCATATCTTTAAGCTGGTTGTTTCTATTGTCACCAAACCCTGGAGCCTTGACTGCCACAACCTGAAGACTAACCGTTAGCCTATTCAAGACGAGTGTACTTAGAGCTTCTCCATTAACTCTTCAGTGATTATGACCAAAGGCTTACAGTGAGCATTGGCAATTTCAAGAGCAGGTACAATGGACTGGACACTAGAAATTTTCTTTTCACTCAGCAGAATATAGGCATCCTGGAATTCACATTTCTTTTTTTTTTTGAGACGGAGTCTCTCTCTGTCGCCCAGGCTGGAGTGCAGTGGCCGGATCTCAGCTCACTGCAAGCTCCGCCTCCCGGGTTTACGCCATTCTCCTGCCTCAGCCTCCGGAGTAGCTGGGACTACAGGCGCCCACCACCTCGCCCGGCTAGTGTTTTTTTTTTTGTATTTTTCAGTAGAGACGGGGTTTCACCGTTTTAGCCAGGATGGTCTCGATCTCCTGACCTCGTGATCCACCCGTCTCGGCCTCCCAAAGTGCTGGGATTACAGGCTTGAGCCACCGCGCCCGGCCGGAATTCACATTTCTGATCTTTTGATATATTAGTTAAGTATGGAGAAATATATCCTCGATCAACCTTCATGCCTGCAATAATTTCTAATTCATCATTCAGTGTTTTTCCATTCTTTACTGTGATGATACCCTTTCTTCCAACCTTTTTCACTGCATCAGAGATGATATTACCAATTTCTTTGTCTCCATTTGCAGAAACTGTAGCAATCCGTGCAGTTTCTTCAGGGGTGGTCAGAGGTTTAGACTGATCTTTAAGCTCAGCTATTATAGCATCAACAGCTAACATCACACCTCTCCTGATTTCCACTGGATTAGCCCCTTTGCTAATCTTCTCTAAGCCTTCCTTGGCAATAGAGTGTGCCAGTGCAGTAACAGTGGTAGTGCCATCCACAGCTTCTTTATTTGTGCTATTGGCAACATCTTGAACAAATTTAGCTCCAGTATATTTTATATTTATCCTTTAAGTCAATTGGCTTTGCAACAGTCACACCATCTTTTGTTACTTTAGGACTTCCCCAGCTCTGCTCAATAATCACTGTTCTTCCCTTTGGCCCCATTGTAATGGCTACAGCATTAGCTAAAAGTTCTATACCTTGAAGCATTAAGGCTCAGGCATCTGCACCAAAATTATCTTTGGCATAAGCCCAAGTGAGATGAGGAGCCAGTACCCTGGACACCGGTCTCATCTGGCAAAAGACTGTGGGTAGACGAAGCATTTCTGCGGGGCGGCAACAGGTTGTGTGCTTGGTGAGGCAGGTGGTCGGCGGTCAGTGAGGGAAGTATATATTTGTTTCTGAGCTATGTCTTTTGTTTCATTGTCCTATTTGCCTAATAACTAATTAAAAGTCCTTTCTTCTACTTTGAACTACATGTTTTATAAAGGCTAGAGCAACGTGTATTTCTTATTATTACTGTATTCTTATTTATTATAATAGTGCCTTACACCTTGGTTGGGACTTACTACAGTTTTGCTGAACATTGAATTAATAGCCGTCTTTCATAAAGAGTTTAAATAATCAAATATTGAATAGAAGTGCTGAAAGTGGGCAACTTTGTCTTTTTCTGATCTTACTGGAAAAGCTTTCAGCTTTTCACCATTGAGGGTGATGTTAGCTGTGGGCTTGTCCTATATGTCTTTTATTATATTGAGGTACCTTCCTTCTACACATAGTTTACTGACAGTTTTTAACATAAAAGGATTATGAATTTTGTCAAATGCTTTCTCTGCATGTACTGAGATAGTCATATAATTTTTGTATTTTATTCTGTTAATGTGGTGTATCACATTTATTGACTTGAGTATGTTCAATCATCCTTGCTAGGATGGGGATAAATCCTACTTGATTGTGAAATATTATTTTTTAAATGTGCTATTGAACTTGGTTTTCCAGTATTCTTTTCAGGATTTTTGCATCTGTGTTTATCAGAGATATTTGGTCTGTAATTTTCTTTTCTTGCAATGCCCTTTTCTGGCTTTGGCGTCAGGGTGAAGCTGGTCTCATAAAATGTGTTTGGAAGTGTTCACTCATTTTCAAGTTTTAAAGGGAGTTTAAGAAGAAATTGTATTAGTTTTTCTTTAAATGTTTGGAAGAATTTGCCATGAGGCTATCTGGTTCTGGGCTTTTTTGTTAGTAATTCAAGCTTTCTACTTGTTGTTGGTCTATTCAGATTTTCTGTTTCTTTATGGTTCAGTCTTGGTAGGTTATATATTTCTAGGAATTTATCCATTTATTCTAGGTTAGTTAATGTGTTGACACAGAATTATTCATAATAGTTTCTTATGATCCTTTGTATTTCTATGATATGAGTTGTAGTGTTGCCTCTTTCATTTCTGATTTTCTTTGAGTCTTTCTTTCTTTCTTTCTTTTAGTGTAACAAAGTTTTTTAAAAAATCTTGTAGTTTTGTTGATTCTTTTTTAGTTTTTATGTCATTTATTTCTGTTCTGACTTTTATTATTTCCTTTCTTCTGCTGACTTTGCACTTAGTGTTTTTTTCCCTAGTTCCATGATGTATAATGTGAGGTTGTTTATTTGAGATCTTTCTTCTTTTTTGATGTAGGTGTTTTTTTGCTGTAAACTTACCTTTTAAAACTGCTTTGGCTGCATCCCAGAAGTTTTGGGATGTTGTGTTTTTATTTTTGTTTGTGTGAGGATATTTTAAAATTTACCTTTTAATTTCTCCTTTGACCTATTGGTTATTTATGATCATGTTTTTAAATTTCTACATATTTATACATTTTTGAGATTGTTTATGCTATTTATTGATCTCTAGTTTTATACCATTGTGGTGAAAAAAGATACTTCCTATAATTTAAATCTTATTACATTTGTTAAGATTTGTTTTATGACCTAACAAATTATCCTGAAGAATGTTTTATGCGCATGTGAGAAGAATGTGTATTATGTTGCTTTCAGATGGAATGTTCTACATATGTCTGTTAGGTTTATTTGGTTTAAAGTGTAGTTCAAGTCCAAAGTTTTCTTATTGATTATCTGTCTGAATAATCTGTCCATAGTGAAAGTAAAGTATTGATGTACCTTACTGTTATTGTATTGTAGTCTCTCTCTCCCCTCAGATCATTTAATATTTGCTTTATATATGTAGGTGTGCTGATACTGGGTGTATATATTTATAATTCTTATGTCCTTTTGAAGAACTGACCCCTTTATCATTACATAATAACCTTCTTTGCTTCTTATTATAGTTTTTGACTTAAATGATATTTTGTCTAAGTATAGCTACTCCTGATCTCTTTTGGTTTCCATTTAGTAGAATATCCTTTTCCATCGCTTCACTTTCAGTCCATTTGTGTCCATGAAGGTGGAGTGAGTTTCTTGTAGGCAGCATATAGTTGTGCCTTGGTCTCTAAAAAATCTATTCAGCCACTCTACAGCTTCTGATTGAAGAATATAATCCATTTACATTTAAAGTAATTATTTATAGGTAACGATATACTATTACCATTTTGTTACTCTTTTTTTGTTTGTTTTATAGATCTTTTGTTCATTTTTTTCCTTTCTTGTTGTTTTTCTTCATGGTTTGATGGTGATGAGTTTCTATGGTGGTGTGTTTTGAATATTTATTTTTATATTTTGTGTATCTACTGTAGGTTTTTGCTTTGTGGTTACCACTAGACTTGCATGAAACATCTTATAGTTATAACAGATGATTTTAAGCTGATAACCAGTTAACTTTGCCTACAAAAGCTACATTTTTACTTCCCCCACTTATACTTAATGTATCTCATGTCATAATTTACATCCTTTTGTAAACTGTATCTCTTAACAAATGATTGTAGCTATAGTTACTTATTTATTTTTTAATTTTACTTTAAGTTCTAGGGTACATGTGCACAACGTGCAGGTTTATTACATAGGTATACATGTGCCTTGTTGGTTTGCTGCACCCATTAACTCATCATTTACATTAGGTATTTTTCCTAATGTACCCATCCCCCTGCTCTCCACCCTATGACAGGCCCCCATGTGTGATGTTCCCTACCCTGTGTCCAAGTGTTCTCATTGTTCAATTTCCACCTATGAGTGAGAACATGTGGTGTTTGGTTTTTTGTCCTTGTGAGAGTTTGCTCAGAATGATGGTTCCCAGCTTCATCCATGTCCCTGCAAAGGACATGAACTCATTGTTTTTTATGGCTGCATAGTATTCCATGGTGTATATGTGCCACATTTTCTTAATGCAGTCTATCATTGATGGACATTTGGGTTGGTTCCAAGTCTTTGCTATTGTGAATAGTGCCGGAATAAACATATATGTGCGTGTGTCTTTACAGTAGCATGATTTGTAATCCTTTGGGTGTATACCCAGTAGTGGGATGGCTGGGTCATATGGTACATCTAGTTCTAGATCTTTGAGGAATCGCCATACTGTTTTCCATAATGGTTGAACTAGGTTCCAGATCCTGGAGGAATCACCATACAGTCTTCCAAAATGGTTGAACTAGTGTACACTCCCACTAACAGTGTAAACGTGTTCCTATTTCTCCACATCCTCTCCAGCACATATTGTTTCCTGACTTTTTAATGATCGCCATTCTAACTGGTATGAAATGGTATTTCATTGTGATTTTGATTTGCATTTCTCTGATGACCAGTGATGAAGAGCATTTTTTCATGTGTCTGTTGGCTGCATTAATGTCTTCTTTTGAGAAGTGTCTGTTCATATCATTTGCCCACTTTTTGATGGGGTTGTTTGTTTATTTTCTTGTAAATTTGTTTAAGTTCTTTGTAGATTCTGGATATTAGCCCTTTGTCAGATGGGTAGATTGCAAAAATTTTCTCCCATTCTGTAGGTTGCCTGTTCACTCTGATGGTAGTTTCTTTTGATGTGCAGAAGCTCCTCAGTTTAATTAGATCCCATGTGTCAATTCTGGCTTTTGTTGCCATTGCTTTTGGTGTTTTAGTCATGAAGTCTTTGTCCATGCCTATGTCCTGAAAGGTATTGCCTAGGTTTTCTCCTAGGAATTTTATGTCTAACATTACATAAAATGTTAGACCTAGGTTTTAGGTCTAACATTTAAGTCTTTATTCCATTTTGAATTAATTTTTGCATAAGGTGTAAGGAAGGGATCCAGTTTCAGCTTTCTACGTATGGTTAGCCAGTTTTCCCAGCACCATTTATTAAATAGGGAATCCTTTCCCCATTTCTTGTTTTTGTCAGGTTTGTCAAAGGTCAAATGATTGTAGATGTGTGGTGTTATTTCCAAGGCCTCTTTTCTGTTACATTGGTCTATATCTCTGTTTTAGTACCAGTATCATGCTGTTTTGGCTACTGTCACTTTGTAGTATAGTTTGAATTCAGGTAGCGTGATGCCTCCAGCTTTGTTCTTTTTGCTTAGGATTGTCTTGGTAATGCAGGCTCTTTTTTGATTCCATATGAACTTTAAAGTAGTTTTTTCCAATACTGTGAAGAAAGTCATTGGTAGCTTGATGGGAATGGCATTGAATCTATAAATTACCTTGGGCCATATGGCCATTTTCATGATATTGATTCTTCCTATCCATGGGCATGGAATGTTCTTCCATTTGTTTGTGTCCTCTTATTTGGTTGAGCACTGGTTTGTAGTTCTCATTGAAGAGGTCCTTCACATCCCTTGTAAGTTCAGTTCCTAGGTATTTTATCTCTTTGTTGAAATTGTGAATGGGAATTCACTCATGATTTGGCTCTCTGTTTGTCTGTTATTGGTGTATAGGAATGCTTGTGATTTTTGCACATTGATTTTATATCCTGAGGCTTTGTTGTAGTTGCTTATCAGCTTAAGGAGATTTTGGGCTGAGATGATGGGGTCTTCTAAATATATAATCATGTCATCTGCAAACAGGGACAGTTGAACTTCCTCTTTTCCTAATTGAACACCCTTTATTTATTTCTCTTGCCTGATTGCCCTGGTCAGAACTTTCAACAATATGTTGAATAGGAGTGGTGAGAGAGGGCATCCTGTCTTGTACCAGTTTTCAAAGGGAATGTTTCCAGTTTTTGCCCGTTCAGTGTGATATTGGCTGTTGGTTTGTCATAAATAGCTCTTATTATTTTGAGATATGTTCCATCAATATGTAGTTTATTGAGAGTTTTTAGCATGAAGGGCTGTTGAATTTTGTCAGCCTTTCCTGCATCTATTGAGATAATCATGTGGTTTTTGTCGTTGGTTCTGTTTACCAGATAGATTCTGTTTATCAATTTGCATATGTTGACCTAGTCTTGCCTCCCAGGGCTGAAGCTGACTCGATTGTGGTGGATAAGCTTTTTGATGTGCTACTGGATTCGGTTTGCCGGTATTTCATTGAGGATTTTTGCATCGATGTTCATTAGGGATATTGGTCTAAAGTTTTCTTTTTTTGTTGTGTCTCTGCCAGGCTTTGGTATCAGGATGATGCTGGCCTCATAAAATGAGTTAGGGAGGATTCCCTCTTTTTCTATTGATTGGAATAGTTTCAGAAGGAATGCTACCAGCTCCGTTTTGTACCTCTGGTAGAATTCGGCTGTGAATCTGTCTGGTCCTGGACTTTTTTTGGTTGGTAGGCTATTAATTATTGCCTCAATTTCAGAGCCTGTTATTGGTCTATTCAGATATTCACCTTCTTCCTGGTTTTGTCTTGGGAGGGTGCATGTGTCCAGGAATTTATCCCTTTCTTCTAGATTTTCTAGTTTATTTGCGTAGAGGTGTTTATAGTATTCTCTGATGGTAGTTTGTATTTCTGTGGTATCAGTGGTGATATCATCCCCTTTATAATTTTTTGCTGCATCTATCTGATTCTTGTCTCTTTTCTTCTTTATTAGTCTTGCTAGTGGTCTATCAATTTGGTTGATCTTTTCAAAACACCAGCTCCTGGATTCATTGATTTTTTGAGGGGTTTTTTTGGGTCTCTATCTCTTTCAGTTCTGCTCTGATCTTGATTATTTCTTGTCTTTTGCTAGCTTTTGAATTTGTTTGCTCTTGCTTCTCTGGTTCTTTTAATTGTGATACTAGGGTTTCCATTTTAGATCTTTCCTGCTTTCTCTTGTGGGCATTTAGTGCTCTAAATTTCTCTCTACACATTACTTTAAATGTGTCCTGGAGATTCTGGTGTGTTGTGTCTTTGTTCTCATTGGTTTCAAAGAACATCTTTATTTCCACCTTCATTTCGTTATTTACCCAGTAGTCATTCAGAAGCAGGTGGTTCAGTTTCCATGTAGTTGTGCGGTTTTGAGTGAGTATCTTAATCCTGAGTTCTAACTTGATTGCATTGTGGTCTGAGAGACAGTTTGTTGTGATATCTGTTATTTTACATTTGCTGAGGAGTGCTTTACTTCCAACTATGTGGTCAGTTTTGGAATAAGTGTGTGTGGTGCTGAGAAGAATGTATATTCTGTTGATTTGGGGTGGAGAGTTCTGTAGATATCTATTAGGTCAGCTTGGTGCAGAGCTGAGTTCAAGTCCTGGATATGCTTGTTAACCTTCTGTCTCATTGATCTGTTTAATATTGACATTGGGGTGTTAAAGTCTCCCTTTATTATTGTGTGGGAGTCTAAGTCTCTTTGTAAGTCTCTAAGGACTTGCTTTAGGAATCTGGGTGCTCCTGTATTGGGTGCATATATATTTAGGATAGTTAGCTCTTCTTGTTGAATTGATCCCTTTACCATTATGTAATGGCCTTCTTTGTCTCTCTTGATCTTTGTTGGGTGAAAGTCTGTTTTATCAGAGACTAGGATTGCAACCCCTGCTTTTTTTTTTTTTTCTTTTTGCTTTCCGTTTGCTTGGTAGATCTTCCTCCATCCCTTTATTTTGAGCCTATGTATGTCTCTGCATGTGAGCTGGGTCTCCTGAATACAGACACTGATGAGTCTTGACTCTTGATCCAATTTGCCAGTCTGTGTCTTTTAATTGGGGCATTCAGCCCATTTACATTTAAAGTTAATATTGTTATGTGTGAATTTGATCCTGTTATTATGATGTTAGCTGGTTATTTTGCCCGTTCTTTGATGGAATTTTGTCTTAGCATCAATGGTCTTTACTATTTGGCATGTTTTTGCAGTGGCTGGTAACAGTTGTTCCCTTCTATGTTTAGTGCTTCCTTCAGGAGCTCTTGTAAGTCAGGCCTGGTGGTGACAAAATCTCTCAGCATTTGCTTGTCTGTAAAGGATTTTATTTCTCCTTCACTTATGAAGTTTAGTTTGGCTGGATATGAAATTCTGGGTTGAAAATTCTTTTCTTTAAGAATGTTGAATATTGGCCCTCACTCTCTTTTGGCTTGTAGAGTTTCTGCCGAGAGTTCTGCTGTTAGTCTAATGGGCTTCGCTTTGTGGGTAACCCAGCCTTTCTCTCTGACTGTCCTTAACATTTTTTCCTCATTTCAGCCTTGGAGAATCTGACAATTTTGTGTCTTGGGGTTGCTCTTCTTGAGGAGTATCTTTGTGGTGACCTCCGTATCTCCTGAATTTGAATATTGGCCTGTCTTGCTAGGTGGGGAAGTTCTCCTGGATAATATCCTGAAGAGTATTTTCCAACTTGGTTCCATTCTCCTTATCACTTTCAAGTACACCAATCAAACATAGATTTGGTCTTTACACATAGTCCCATATTTCTTGGAGGCTTTGTTTATTTCTTTTTACTTTTTTGTCTCTAATCTTGTTTTCTTGCTTTATTTCATTAATTTGATCTTCAATCACTGATACTCTTTTTTCCACATGATCTTATCGGCTATTGAAGCTTGTGCATGTATCATGAAGTTCTTGTACCATGGTTTTCAGCTCCATCAGGTCATGTAAAGTCTTCTCTACACTGTTTATTCTAGTTAGTCATTCATCTAATCTTTTTTCAAGGTTTTTAGCTTCCTTGCGATGGATTCAAACATCCTTCTTTAGCTTGGAGACCTTCTAAAGCCTACTTCTGTCAGCTTGTCAAAGTCATTCTCTGTTCATCTTTGTTCCATTGCTGACAAGGAGCTGTGATCCTTTGGAGGAGAAAAGGCACTCTGGTTTCTAGAATTTTCAGTTTTTCTTCTCTGGTTTCTCCCCATCTTTGTGGTTTTATCTGCCTTTGGTCTTTGATGTTGGTGACCTACTGATGGTGTTTTGGTGTGGATGTCCTTTTTGTTGATGTTGATGCTATTCCTTTCTGTTTGTTAGTTTTCCTTCTGAGAGCCAGGTCTCTTAGCTGCAGGTCTGTTGGAGCTTGCTGGAGGTCCACTCCAGACCCTGTTTGCCTGGGTATCATGGTAGAGGCTGCAGAACAGCAAATATTTCAGAACAGCAAATATTGCTGCCTGATCCTTCCTCTGGAAGCTTCGTCCCATAGGGGTACCCACCTGTATGAGGTCTCAGTCAGTCCCTACTGGGTGGAGTATCCCAGTTAGGTTACATGGGAGCCAGAGACCCACTTGAGGAGGCAGTCTTTTCATTCTCAGAGCTCAAACACCATGCTGGGAGAACCACTGCTCTCTTCAGAGCTGTCAGACAGGGATGTTTAAGTCTGCAGAAGTTTCTGCTGCCTTTTGTTCCGCTATGCCCTGCCTCCAGAGGTGGGGTTTACAGAGGTAGCAGGTCTTGCAGAGCTGCAGTGGGTTCTGCCTAGTTCGAGCTTCCCGGCTGCTTTGTTTACCTACTTAAGCCTCAGCAATGGTGGATGCCCCTCCCTCTGCCAGGCTGCTGTCTCATAGGTTGATCTCAGACTGCTGCACTAGCAGTTACGAAGGCTCCATGGGCATGTGACCCACTGAGCCAGGCATGGGATATACTCTCCTGGTGTGCCATTTGCTAAGACCATTGGAAAAGCACAGTATTTGGGTAAGAGTGTCCCGATTTTCCAGGTACAGTCTGTGACGGCTTCCCTTGGCTAGGAAAGGAAAATCCCCTGACCCCTTGCACATTCTGGGTGAGGCTATGCCCTGCCCTTCTTCAGCTCACCCTCCATAGGCTGCACCCACTGTCCAACCAGTTGCAATGAGATGAACGGGGATACCTCAGTTGGAAATGCAGAAATCACTGTCTTCTGCATCAATCATGCTGGGAGCTGCAAACTGGAGCTGTTCCTATTCGACTATCTTGGAAAGAACTTCTCTAGCTATAGTTATTTTTTAACAGTTTTGTGGAAAAAGCTTTGTGAAACTGATCTGAGCAATAGCTTTCTGAATATGACCCCCAAAGCACAGGACACAAAACAAAAATAAAAGAATGGAATTCCGTCATACTAAAAAAGTTTTGCACAGCAAAACAAAGGGACAAATAGACACACACGTGTGCACACACACACACATCAAACAAGAGTGAAGCTACAATCTACAAAATGAAAGAAAATATTTCAAAACCATACATCTGAAAAGGGGTAAGTATTAAAAATATATAACGGTCTTAAAGAATGCAATAGCAAGAAAGCAAATAACCCAATTTAAAATGGTCATACAACCTGAATAGACATTTCTCAAAAGAAGGCATACAAATGGACAACAGATATATATAAAAAAAGCTCATCAGCACGGAAATGCAAATTGAAACCACAATGAGATATCACCTCATACATGTTAGGATGCTACTATCAAAAAGACAAGAGACAACAAGTGTTTGTGGTAATGTAGAGAAAAGGGAATCTGTGTGCACTGAGGGTAGGAATATAAACTATTAGAGCCATGATGGAAAACAGTATGGAGATTCCTCAAAAAATTTAAAATAAGGCTATCATAAAATCCAGCAATCTTACTTCTTTGTATGTATCCAAAGGAAATAAAATCAGTATGTTGAAGAGATGACCACACTCTCGTGTTCATTGCAGCATTATTCACAATAGCCATGATATAGAATCAACAGATTAATTGATAAAGAAAAGGTGGTATATATAAAAAATGAAACGCTATTCAATCTCAAAAAAGAAGGAAATTCTGTCATTTGCAGCAACACAAATGAACCTGGAGGACATTAGGTTAAGTGAAGTAAGCCAGTCATGAAGGAACAAATGACACATTATCTCATTTATATGTGGAATCTAAAAAGGTCAGACTCATAGAAGCAGAGAGTAGAATGGTGGTTATCAGGGGCTGGGTGGGAGGGGGGATAGGGAGATATGGTTTAAAGATTAAAAGTTTTAGTTTTATAGGATAAACTCTGGAGATCTATTATATAGCATGGTAAGTAGAGTTAATAATAATGTATTGTGTACTTGAGAATTGCTAAGAGAGTAGATCTTAAATGTTCTTCTCACACACATGATAACTGTGAGTTGATGAATATATTAGCTTGACTGCTAATCATTTCACAGTGCATACATATATCAAAACATCAATTTACATTATAATAGATACAATTTTTATTTGTCAGTTATATCAATAAATCTGGAAAAATGATAGAATATATTCACAAATTGATAATTATCTCTGAAGTGATTATATAAATGCTAGTTACAATAACCTCTTCTGTGTTTTAGGTTTATTCATAAAAATAGTGGTCTCTTTTAAAATGCTCCTCCAAGAAACATGCATAAAACTCTCATTATTTGCATATGACTTTGTGTACTTAAAATAGACTAAATCATCCACTTTTGGGGCTATCGAGCTAAGAGTTTGTTATTGATACTGCTGATACTGTCATTGATACTGCTGATATTGTCATTGATACTACTGACACTGATTATTATTAATCATATTGATATTACTGGTCCAGTAGAATCAATAACAAACTTTTAGCTTGGTAACTGTATTATATGAATATATTCTACTTTTCAAAAATTAAGACATTACAGATAAAACTAAAGTTTTCTTTGATCAACACTCTCAAATTCAGGTCCTTTTCCTTCTCCTAACTAATGACTATTATTGTATTTAGCATGAATATTTTCATATTTTAAAAAATATTTTTCATAGATATATATGCCCTTGTGAAATTCACAATGTTGTTTTTATGTTTGCCTTTGTTTTTATCATAAATGGTTTCATATTATATGTATCTTTCTGTAATTTGCTAATTTTGCCTAACAGTATTTTGAGACCCATCTATTTTAATACATAAAGTTCATACTTATTTTATTTAATTGGGTCTATAATATTTTATTTTATAAATATTTGATGTTTTGCCAGGCATGGTGGCTCACACCTATAAGCCCAACACTTTGGGAGGCTGAGGTGGGAAGATCACTCAGAGTTCAAGACCAGCCTGGGAAACACAACAAGACCCTGTCTCTATAAAAACTAAAAAAAAAATTAGCCGGGTATGGTGGTGTGCACCTGTAGTCCCTGCTACTCGGGAGACTGATGCAGGAGGATTGCTTGAGCCCAAGAGTTCAAGATTGCAGTGAGCTATGATCATACTACTATACTCCAGCCTAGGTGACAGAGAGACCCTGTCTATAGAGAAAAAATAATTTTTTTTATTGTATAATGTTATAATGTAGGGGCCAAATGTTCAGACCATCTAGGTTCAAATAGAAGCTCTATCACTTTGTGTGGCCTTGGGAAAGTTACTTAACCAAGGTGTGCTTCAGTTTCTCATCTATAAGGTGGAGATAGTAGTGTCTAACTCATGTTATTATTTTGCTGTAAGAAGTCAATGGTTTTTTTTTTTTTTTTTTTTTTTTTGAGATGAAGTTTCACTCTTGTTGCCCAGGCTGGAGTGCAATGGCGTGATCTTAGTTCACTGCAACCTCTGCCTCCTGAGTTCAAGTGATTCTCCTGCCTCAGCTTCCCAAGTAACTGGGATTGTAGGAATGCAGCACCACTCCTGGCAAATTTTGTATTTTTAGTGGAGACCGGGTTTTACCATGTTGGTCAGGTTGGTCTTGAACTCCTGACCTCAAGCAATCCACCCGCCTCGGTCTCCCCCAGTGAGCCACTGTGCCTGGTTGGAGTCAATGATCTTTTAATTAAAACTCAGTAAAAATTTCTTTCATATTTACCTGCATATTTACCATTTCTGATGCTGATTACTTCATTGGGTAGTTCCAAATTTCTATCAGGTACCACTTTCTTTCTGTTTGAAGAATGTCTTTTCTTCCAGTGCAGTTCTGCTGGTGATATATTTCCTAAGCCATTGTTTGCCTGAAAAGTTTTTATTTTGCCTTCATTTTGTAACATATTTTACTGGGTATAGAATTTTAGATTGATTTTTTTTCAGTTTTCTAGTTTGTATAGTTTCTGACAAAAAGTGCCTTATCAGAAATGATACAACCTCTGTCATTGTACTTTTGTGTGTAATATGTCTCTTTTTATGACCTTAAGATTTTCTTTATCACTGTTTTTCGAACATTGTTATAATGTGCTTTGGTAGGAATAATCTTTGTGTTATTTTGCTTGAGGTTTGTTAAACTTCTTGGACTTTTGTGTTTAGAATTTTGATCAAATTTGGAAAGTTTTCATCCAGTAGTTATTCAAATATTTTTTCTGTATTTCCATCCCCTTACATTCCCTCCTACTGAGAGTATGATTATGTGTATGTTAGTGTGCTTGATAATGTCCCACAGGTCATTAGGGCCTTATTCAATGTTTTAAAAATTATCTCTTTTGTGTATTATTTTGGATAGTTTCTCTTGCTATAGCTTTTTGTTCACTAATCTTTTCTTCTGTTAATCCTATTCTGTGTATTTTTTTCATCTCTGAAAGTTCCACTTGTATCATTTTTGTCTTTCATTCTCATTATGCTGATATTTTTCTTTAAATTTTTCAGTATAATATTAATACACTTTGATTTAAAGTCTTCAATAATTTCATCGTCTGTATCATTTGTTTTTCTATCTATTGATTTTTCTTTTGCTTATCTGTAACATTTTTATGTTTGTTTTGTAGTCTGCTCAGGTTGCTATAACAAAATACCTCATAGACTGGGTAGCCTAAATAACAAACATTTATTTCTCACAGTTCTGGGGGCTGTAAAGTTCAAGATTAAGGTGCATGGTGTCTTTTTGATTTACAGATGGTTGCCTTCTTGCTGCATCTTCACATGGTGGAGAGAGTGAGTGAGCACTGGTCTGTTTCTCTTCTTGCAAGGACACTAATCTCATCATGAAGACTCTACTCTCACGACCTCTTCTAAACCAAATTACCTCCCAAAGGCCCCACCTCCTAATACTATCACATAAGTGGGTTTCAACATGTGAATTTAGGGGAGGAATAAACTTTCAGTTCATAACAGCTTCTTTGCACGCTTGGTCATTTTAAAATTAGATTCCACACAGTAAATTTTATATTGTTGAGTACCTGATTTCATTTTATTCCTTTAAAGAGTGTTGTAGTTTGTTTTGTCAAGCCCTTTTGGTTCTTTTAAATTTTGCTCAAGTGGGTTTAGAGCAGGCTTTAGTCCTAGGTTAGTCCCACTACTGGTGTCTAACCTTTCTGAGGTTTCTTCCAAATGTTCTGCATATTATGGAGTTTCTGTACTCTGATTTGTCAACTATTCCTAGACTCATTCTGGGAATAGTTCAGCCTACTGATTTCCTGCTCTCAGTCTCAAGGAGTTTTATTTCATGGATGTGTAGGTTAGTATACTCTTCCAAACACTCCAGAAGATTGCTTTGCAGAATGTAGAGCTGTTGTTTTACAGTTTCCCCATCTTTGGAATTCTGTTCCATAAACTCTAGTCATTTTGACCTCCCTGAATTCCAATCTCTTCTCACCTCAGGAGGAAAGAAAGAGAATGTATAATCCCCTTCTTGAGCTGTGTAAAACTACCACCTGGCAGAAAGCCAGGAAAATCATAGGTTTCATCTTGTGCGCTTCCTGCTTCTCAAGTGTCACGAGCCTATTGTTGAATATCTTAGAAGCGTTTCATATTTTGTTCAGTTTTGTGGTTATTTACAGTGGGAGGGTAATTCTCATAGCCTTTTTATGATATTTTTGTTTTCTATTACCATACTTTTTATTCATACATGTTTTATTCTTCCCGTCTTTTTCAGCTATAAAATTTTCTTGGTTCCATACTTTTGTTATATTTGTTTGAAATATATCCTATTATTCTAGTGATTGCCCTTGAATTTAATTCTTTCAAGAAGGATCTATGAATTTGGTTTACTGCACATACACTACACTAGGCTGTGTGCTGCTCAACTCTCGGGAAAACCATGTACATGTACTTGGAGTTGTGCAACATTAGAGCTGGTATACATTAGGATTTTTATATATCTGATTATATTTTTATATTTTTCTTACTGTTGAATGATAGTTTGTCTGAATAGATAACTTTATGTTTCAAGTTAGATTTGAAACATAAATTTCCACTTAGACCTTTAAAGATATCACTCCATTTGTTGTATAGTTACCAATATTACTTTTGGGATATCTGACATAAATTTGATTCTGATTCTCCTTCCATTCCAGGTCATCTGTCTTTCTGGTAGCTTTTAAGATTTACTATTTATTTTTGGTGTTCTAAAATTTTGGTGCCAGGACTTGAAGTATAGCTTTTAAAAGCATCTTTT
Source organism: Papio anubis (assembly GCF_008728515.1). Lineage (NCBI taxonomy): Eukaryota > Metazoa > Chordata > Mammalia > Primates > Cercopithecidae > Papio > Papio anubis. The sequence continues at coordinate 44,738,131 of NC_044978.1, read as the reverse complement.
CCTGCTTGGCAATATGATGGCTTTTTCTATTTGAAGACTCATGCTAACCTTAAGTTCTGGGAATTTTTTTTTTTTGCTGTTGTTACTTAAGTTCTTGCCTCTCCGACAGTTTCTATAGACTTTTGAATGTACTACTAATGTTAGTACTTCTGCATCTATTCTCCATGTCATTCAAATTTTTTATTTAAAAAAATCTATTTTTCCATGTGCTAGAATTCCTCAGTTATACTTTCTAATTTGATTGTTCTTTAACTTTGTCCTATTGAGAGTTATCCCTTCTATAGATTTTTTAGAAAATATATTTTATTTTTAAATTATTAAAGGTATATAGTGTTTTGAAAATGGTTCCCACATACTTTCACTAACTTTTCTTAATGTTAACATCTTACATAATACAGTACAATTATAAACCAAGATATTAGCACTGGTACAAAATATAATACAATTATAAACTAAGAAATTAGCACTGGTACAACCCAATTAAACTAAAATACAGACTTTATTTGGTCCAAGATCTCACATTCCATTTAGTTATCATGTCTCCTTATTGTCCTTCAATCTATGACCATTCTTCAATCTTTCCTTGTCTCTTATGGCCTTGATATTTTAAAAATAGCATTGCTGGAGTATAATTAACATACAATAATTTAATGTTGTACATATTTAAAATGGATAATTTGATACATTTTGGCAAATGAATATGCATCTGTGAAACTATCACCACAGTCAAGATAATGAACGTATCTATTTCTCTTCAAAGGTTTCTTGTGCTTTTTGGAATTTCTTCCTATTGTTCTCTCCACCTCATATCCCCTGGCAACCACTGATCTGCTTTTTGTCAATTTAAAAAATGATTATGATTTTATTTTTTATTTCTTTTAGAGCTGACTTCTCACTATGTTGCCCAGACTTGTCTTGACCTCCTGGCCTCAAGTGACCCATCTGCCTCAGCCCCCTGAGTAGCTGGGATTACAGACATGAGCCACCATGCTGGTTGTCATTTTATATTTGCTTTAATTTTCTAGAAATTTATGTAAGTGGAATTATACAGCAAGTGCTTCTTTTTGTCTAGCTTATTTCTCTCAGCATAATTATATTGAGGTTCATTCATGTTGCAGTTTGTATCAATAGTTCATTCCTTTTTATTGCTGAATTTTTTTTGTACAGCTACATCATTAGTTTGTGAATATATATCCATCTGTTAATGGACATTGGGGTTGGTCCTAGTGTTTGGTCATTAAAATTAAAGTTGAGGCTGAGCCTCAACTCAGTTCAAACCTGTAGTCCCAGCACTTTGGGGGGCAGAAGGGCAGAAGGAGGCAGATTGCTTGAGCCCGAGAGTTCGAGACCAGCCTGGGCAACATGGCAAAACCCCATCTCTACAAAAAGTACAAAAATTAGTCAGGCATGGTGGCTTGCACCTGTAGTCCCAGCTACTCGGGCGGCTGAAGCAGGGTGATCACCTGAGCCCAGGAGGCAGAGATTGCAGTGAGCCAAGATCACACCATTGCACTCCAGCCTGGGCAACAGAGGTAGACTCTGTCTCAATAAATAAATAAGTTGCCATGGACATTCCTGCACAAGTCTTTCTATGGACATATACTTTTCTTTCTCTTAAATGAATACATAGAAGTGGAATGTCTAGATCATTTGATAGATGTGTATTTAACTATTTAAGAAAACTGCTAAACTGTTTTCTAAAGTGGTTGTACTATTTTATATTTTCTCCAGTAGTTTATGAGATTTCCTGTTTCTCCACATCCTTGCCAACACTTGGTGGGGTCAATCTTTTACATTTTAAACCTTTAAATAAGTGTATAGGGGGATGCTATTGCAGTTTAAATTTACATTTCCCTGATGACTAGAGATATTGAGCATTTTAAAATATACTTATTTGTCACCTGTATTTCTTGGGTTGTTTGTTCAAATATTTTACCCCTTTTTTGTTGTTGTGTCATTTGTTTTCCTATAATTGAGTTTTGGGAGTTCTTTATATATCCTGGATTCAAGTACATTCTTAGTCGTATGTTTTGTAAATATTTTCTTCCAGCCTCTGGCTTGTTTTTTTCATACTCTTCACAGTGTTGTTCAGAGAGTAGAAATTTTAAATTGTGATGAAACCCAATTTATCAATTTATTTATTTATGAATTGTGCTTGAGGTGTCATATATACAAAATATTTACTTGAGCCAAAGTCATGTAGACTGTCTTTCTTTTAGGTTTTTCCTTTAGATCTGTGATCCATTGTGACTGACTTAATTTTTGCATATGGTGAAAAGTATAGATCAAAGATTCATTTTTTGTAAATATGAACATTGACTTGGCCCACCATGATTTGTCAGAAAAACTGTCTTTTGTCCACTCAATCCCCTTTATACCTTTGTTGAAAACCAATTGTCTATGCGTGGGCATTTATAGAGTTTTTAAAAATGTCAATAATTATATATTTAATTTCCAAGATCTCTAATTTTTAAATATCTGCTTCTTTTTTATTTTATTTTATTATTGGTTTTTTTGAGATGGAGTCTTGCTCCGTCACCCAGGCTGGAGTGCAACGGCGCGATCTCAGCTTACTGCAACCTCTGCCTCCCAGGTTCAAGCAATTCTCCTGCCTCAGCGTCCAGAGTAACTGGGATTACAGGCACCTGCCATCATGCCTGACTAATTTTTGTCTTTTTGTGGAGATGGGGTTTGACCATGTTGGCCAGACTGGTCCTGAATTCCTGACCTCAGGTGATTCGCCTGCCTCGGCGTCCCAGAATACTGGGATTACAGGCATGAGCCACTGCACCCTGCCAATATCTGCCTCTTATAGTCTTCATCTGAACATTACTTTTTCAAACTTTTCTACTTTTTAAAAACCATGTATATCAAAATTATACGTTTGTGTAGTATAAAGAATCAAATGATTCTCCAAAGCTTGTTATAGGAAAATAATAGCTGGATCCTGCCTCCCGTCTCACGTTCCTACTATTCACAAAAAAATTATTTTTTTTAGCTACTTCTTTCATTCAGTTTTTATATATCTGAATAGCATGCTGTATTGCTACTTCTCGATTCTCAGTTTAGGCATTATCTATTCAACTTCCTTCATGGAGGATGAGGGTTTGATTATCTTTTCTCTTCCTATGCCAAATACATAGGCACGCACTTTCTATTCTCAATATAATTTCTCAGCATAGTTTTATAGTTATTTATTGCTTTGGTTATTGTAATTTTTAAGAATACTATGAAGCAACCTATGACAAATATTCATGTTCCCTGAAGTAATACCTTTCTTTTGGGTGGGGAAGGGGCAGAGGGTGTCATTTGCTTGACTTTCTAGGAATAACATGACCGGCTTCAAACATTGCTAACTGAACATCTTCAGATGTTCAGACATATTAGGTACTCTATCAATTTCATCCTTGTGAAGAAATTTCTCTAAGCCTTTTACAGTTTCCCACATGGGCAGGTTCCTCCCTATTACTATTAAGAGAGATCATTCTAGGATCACTGCTACCATCGGTTTAGGCCTCCCTTTGACTCTGGATTTCCTGTTGCCAGAATCCTCCATCTGAGTTTACTCTTTCAGTTTGGTAGAATATAATTTCTAATAACTTCCAGAGAAAGGATTTGTGAGAGAAAAATTTATGAGTTCTTGCATGTCTAAAATACTCTTTAGTCTATTTTCACACTTGATTGATAACTTCTTTGGATATATATGTCCAGGTTGTAAATCTTCTTAATAATTTTGAAAAAATATTTCTCTACTGTCTTCTAGAGTCCATTGTTGCTTATGAAAACTCGGAGGGCATTCTAATTACTGAATTTTAATATTTGACTTGTTTTTTTCGCATCTGGAAGCTGTCAACCAAACTTCCTTGTTTTAGCACCATTCCCCTGCTTTTGTTTTTAGTGATAACTTCTGCATTGATTTGTGAATTTCTTGGAGAATCTGTGGTGTAAACTATGTTGGTATTGGCCTTCTCCAATGGTAGCTTAGGATTTAGTTTTCTCAGACTAGTAATTTTCTCTTGTCCAGTGTTTTTCTAGCTTCAAATATTTTGTGGTCTCCTCTCCTATTTGCCCCATTCTGATGGGTCTTTGCCTTAAAAAAGTTCTGTTCCTTTAATCAGATTTCAAAATGAACCAAAACAATCTGTGCTTAATTAGCTACATTTACTCAACATTATCCTACTTGAAAATTTAAAAAATCACATATTACATATATACAGTAAAGCATATACAGCACACTAATTTTGTCTTTACAGCTTGATGAATTTTTATATAACTCTGTCGAGATATGAGATATATATTGCTGTGTAATCACTGAGTAAAGTTAGATATAAAATATTTCAAATGTCCTAGACACGTTTTTTTGTCCTGCTTTCCTATCAAGACCAATTTTCCATAGTAACCTCTTTTCTGACTTCTATCATCATCAAATATTTTTTCTTATCCTTCTAATTAATATAAAAGCAATAACTGGGCACTCTTTACTTTCTGACTTATTTTGCTCAGCATAGGGTGTGAGAGATTTCTCAATATTGTTGCATGTATTAGTAATGCAGCAGTGGGCTGAAGCTGGCTCACACAGCTTGCAGTTGTGCACATTTCTTTTCAATGCTGCATTCTGTGACTTCATGTTCGTAACTTGAAAATGGCCATGGTGGGAGTATTTATACCACAAAAATCAGGAAATGCTACCAATCAGGACTTTTTCCCTTGCTGGAGAGGTAGTTGTTAAATGTTTACCACTGCAGTAGTTTATTCTTTTTTATTGCTGTGTGAGTATTCCCCACACAGCAATACACTATAAATTTTTACACTGTTATTTATTCACGATCTTTTTTATGTAGTTATTTGGAGTCTTTTGTTATCATGAATGGAACTGGTGTGATCATTCTTGTTCATGTTCTTATGTCTTTTTAAAGTAGATATGTATTTATTTCTCTTAAATATGTACTTAGAACTGTAATTGCTGGGCAATGACGTGGGTAGATATTTAGCTTTATGAGGTACTGCCAAATAGTTTTCCAAACAGGTTGTACCAATTTACACTTTCACCAGCAATCCTGTTGTTCCACATTCTTGTTAACACTTGATATTGCCAACTATTTCAATTTTAGCCATTCTTTTGGGTGTGTGATGATATCTGTGGTTTAAATTTGCTATCCCTGAGGAGTAATGATTTTGCATTCCTTCTCATTTATTTATTGGCCATTTGTATATCTTCTTTTATAATAATTCTGGGCATGTCTTTTATCCAACTTAAAAATTGTTTTTTAAAAATATATTCTGTATATATTCCTTTGCTGAATATTATGTTGCCAGCATCTTCTCCCACTCTGTGGCTTCTTTTTTGACTCTCTTAATATATCTTATGGTGATGAAGAGAAATTCTTAAGATTAATTAAATCCAATTTAACATTTTAAAATTTACATTTAGTACTTTTCACATTAGTCATGAAGATATTCTATACTTTTTCAAAACATTTTTTATAGTTTTACCATTTATATTTATGTGTATGATAAACTCAAATTAAATTTTTATGTATGGGATGATGTAGGCATCAAGATTCATTTTTTTCCATATAGAAACCCAATTGTTACAGCATCATTTACTAAAATGATCTTTTCTCCCCACAGAATTTTAGTAGCAACTTTTCTTTCAATCATTTGACAATGTAAGAATGCATCTAAATATGATACTCATCTGACAAAGGTTTAATATCCAGAATCTATAAAGAATTTTATAAAGAACAAATTAACCAACAGAAAACAAACAACCCCGTTAAAAGGTGGACAAAGGACATAAACAAACACTTCAAAAGAAGACATCCATGCAGCCAACAAGCATATGAAGAAATGTTCAACATCACTAATCATTAGAGAAATACAAATCAGAACCACAATGAGATACCATCTTACAGCAATCAGAATGACTATCATTAAAAAGTCAAAAAATAACAAATAGTGGTGAGACTCTGAGAAAAAGGGAATGCTTACACACTGCTGGTGGGGATGTAAATTATTTCAGTCATGGTGGAAAGCAGTCTGGTGATTTCTCAAAGAACTTAAAAAAGAACTATTCAATTCAGCAATTTCATTATTGGATATATACTAAAAGGAATATGAATTGTTCTGCCATAAAGACACATCTATGTGTATGTTCAATGTAGCACTATTCACAATAGCAAAGACATGAAATCAACCTAAATGCCCATCAATGGTAGACTGGATAAAGAAAATGTGGTACATATATGCCATGGAATACTATGCAACCATAAAAAGAATGAGATTATGCTTTTTGCAGCAGCATGGATGGAGCTGGAAGCCATTACTATAAACAAACTAACACAGGAACAGAAAACCAAATACCACATATTCTTACTTATAAGTAGGAGCTAAACATTGAGTACACATGGACACAAAGAAGGAAACAATAGGCATCAAAGCCTACTTGAGGGTGGAGAGTGAGAGGAGGGTGAGGATTGCAAAACTACCTGTCAGGTATCATGCTTATCACCTGGGTGATGAAATCATCTGTACACAAAACCCCTGTGACATGCAATTTACCCATATAACAAACCTGCACATATACTGCTGAATCTAAAAGTTAAAAAAAAAAGTACTATTTTTCTATTCCATTTGTCCAACATCACACTGTCTTAATTACTGTAGCTTTATAACAGGTCTTGCAAATTCACAGTATTATTCCTACAAATTTATTGTACTTCAAGATTTTGTTTTTCTTTTGAGACAGAGCCTCACTCTGTTACCAAGGTTGGAGTGCAGTGGTGCAATCTTGGCTCACTGCAACCTCCACCTCCTGGGTTTAGGTGATTCTCCTGTCTCAGCCTCCCAAGTAGCTGGAATTACAGATGTGCGCCACCACGCCCAGCTAATTTTTGAATTTTTAATAGAGACGGGGTTTCACTATGTTGGCCAGGCTGTTCTCAAACTCCTGACCTCAGGTGATCTGCCCACCTCGGACTCCCAAAGTGCTGGGATTATAGGCGTGAGCCACCATGCTTGGCCAAGATTGTCTTTTGAAGTCCTTATAATTTTCATATACATTTTAGATTTATGTTTTAATTAAAAAAATCTTTGCTGGGATTTGGTTTTGGATTTCACTGAATCTACAGATAAATTTTGAGATAATTGAAATCTTTTTTTTTTTTTTCTTTTTTTATCCTTCTGCCTTAGCCTCTCAACTAGCTGGGACTGCAGACATGCACCACCACACTCAGTAGAGATGGTGTCTTACTGTGTTACCCGGGCTGGTCTCAAACTTCTGGCCTCAAGTAATTCTTCCACCTTGGCCTCCCAAATGGCTGGGATTATAAGTGTGAACCACCACTGCTGGCAAGAAACCTTAGTAATCTTGAGTATGTGTTGTGTCTCTTGATTTATTTAGGTAATGTCTCTTCGATATTTTGTAGTTTTTGCTCATATGATTAGATTCATTTCTAATTATTTGATTTTCTTGATGAGATTGTAGTTTTTAAAAAAATTTTATTTTCCAATATTTTTAAAGTCATAGAAACACAATTTATTATTTTTTTAAAGACATAGGGTCTCACTCTGTTGCCTAGGCTGGAGTGCAGTGGTGCAATCTTGGCTCACTACAACCTCCACCTCCCATTTCAATCAATCCTCTGCCATCACAGCCTCCATAGTAGCTGGGGCTACAGGTGTGCACCACCATGTCTGGCTAATTTTTTGTATTTTTAGTAGTGATGGGGTTTCACCCTGTTGGGCAGGGTGGTCTCAAACTCCTGACCTCAGGTGATCTCCCTGCCTCATCCTCCCAAACAGAATTTGTTTTTGTGTGTCAATTTCATTACTGATTATCCTCTAAATTCACTTTTATTAATTCCAACAGTTTGGAGATTATTTTGAATTTTCCATGTATATAGTCATGTTATTTGCAAATAAAGAAAATTTTTCCCCTTTTTTTCAATCCTTATACTTTCCCCCCCTATTTCTTTCTTATTGCACTGACTAGGGCCTCCAGTACAATGTTCAGAACATGTGATAGTATACATTCTCACCCTTAAAATGTTATTGGTTGTCACAGCTGAAGGGATGGTGCTACTGGCACCTAGTAGGTACAGACCAGGGATGCTGCTAAACATCCTACATTGTATAGGCCATACTCCCACGACAAAGGATTATCTGACCCAAAATATCAATAATGCCAAGGTTGGGAAACCTGGATGTGAGGAAAAGCAGACAAATATAGATCCTATGGCATGGCTGCTCGTATTCTTAATGTTGGTTCTGAATCATTCAGAAAACATTAGCTTATGCTCAACACACTCTAAAGTGTAATGCATGCTAGAAAGATTTATGTAAAAATGTTTACAGATTTTCAATTGTTAAAGATGTTTCAATTGTCTTAAAGATGTTTCAATTGTCTTAAAAATCAACCCTTTGTGGAAGAGCTCATTTCCAAATAGTGCCAAAAGCGTGAAGTACTACAGAAAGCCAAGACCTCTTTGCAATTTTTATATTGTTCGATAACAATTTAAACAACATTTCTGGCTTTCTGGTTTTATATTTGCACAAAGACATTTAAAAAAAAAAGATTCTAAAACAAACTGTGGTTTGTACTTCAGGACCCCAATGAACTTTTTTTTTGTTTGTTTGTTTTCTCTACAGAGACTTAACACAATAGGCAGCCCAGACCTCAACAGCATCTGGCCATCAGCTGGAAGTTCATTCTGAAAAGGCTCTTCCTGAAGTCCAATCATCTCTTTCGTCTTAAGAGTCAGGACACAGTCAGCTGGGGTATGGAAGAGCCAATTGAATTTGGTGTAATTGCAGCAGAGTTTAGGAATTTGCCTCGTTGAGGGAGTGGTATGGGAAGAAAGGGTGGCATGGAAGAAGATTATGTGGGAGTTCAGGAAAGGATAAAATGTGCTGAAAATAAAATGAATAAGCAACAACATCTGGAAATTTATTGGAGAAAGGCCACAATTGAAAGTGCATGTGGGGAATAGGAAACAGGCCCCAGATTGCCATGGTTCTGAAAGATCAGAAGCCTAGAGAAAGTTGTATTAAAAAAATTTCTTTAAAAGACCCTGTGGCCTGGTGACAAGCATCAAGAAGCAAATGAACTTGGCTTGGTTTCCTGAACCAAGAAATCTCTATCTGTATTTTAGCATGCTCTCTGAGTTATGAACTATGTGTAGGAAGGAGGCCCCAAAAAGCCAAAAATTCCGGTGGTAAGGAAAGATGGAACTGTTGTGTCAAAATACAAAAAGGTGCAGAGTTGAGTGGAGATGGTTTCTGTAGCTGACAAGTCATTTGTTAGGCAGAAATAAGCAATTTTCATTGCCTCTTTAATCACTGCATTCATGTCTTCACATTCCACCCATCTCCTCAATGAAATACTTTCTTGATTCTTGGGTCATGACATCACCAAGCTGTTCAGATGACACTGGCTTGTGATGTGGCATAAGAGAACATCTTTCTCAGTTTATTCATAACACTGAATAATAACCACATTGGGACTGCTGGTCATAAATCATACTATCATCACACTCTATAATCATTTGGAGCCAATCATCATTTTCCCTATCCATCTGCAGAATAAAGAGAGCCTAGCATTGTTCATTGGCCCCCAAGTGTCCTTATTTAATTCATGGAGAAATAAATGCATAATGCAGTCTTGAGATACAAAGTGAGCCTGTCATATCAAATCTACAGTGGTGATGAGGTGAAGACTACCAGAGCTGAAGACTGGTGTTTCTTGTGGAGATTCAAAATCAGATCAGAATGCCTTTCATTGTTCGTACTGTGGGAGGACTGTTTGTCAAGAACCTGGTTATGTTACTCAGGAGGCTCACAGATTTCTTTCTGTTATAGTTCTTCCTTGTTTTCAAAATTTCTTCCCCTTATTTATTTTGGGAGAGGCATCTAGGCCCACTCAGCAATGCTGAACCTTGAGTTTTAAAAAAGCACACTATTCTGTAGTCCATATTGTTCTAATCTGTAGAGAGGCGGATGGCAAATAAATCATCTGTTCACAGAGCATTTCGCCTCTAAAGACAAAAATGACAGAAAACACAGACATCCACTGTTATGGGTTGAATTGTATCTCACCCAAATTTATATGTTGAAATCTTAACGCTCAGTCCCTCAGAAGGTGACTGTATTTGGTTTCAGGGCCTTCAAAGAGGTAATTAAGTCAAAATAAGGTCATTAGACTGGTCTCTAATGCAAGCAGACTAGCATCCATGTCAGAAGAGATACAGAGGGAAGGCCATGTGAAGACACACGAAGAAGATGGCCATCTACATGCCAGGGAGAAAGGTCTCAGAAGAAATCAACGCTGCTTACACCTTGAACTCTGACTTCCAGCTTTCACCATGAGATAACACATTTCTGTTGCTTCAGTCACCTAGTCTGTAGTACTTTGTTATGGCAGCCCTAGCATACTAGCAAGTCTACATATGCCTTGCTATATTTTTCTGGATAAATAAATATTTTCTCTAGATTTAAATGAACTATTAGAATACTTTTTTTAGTACCAAATATGTGTCCAGACAAATATACTTGTTCTTATGAAGAAAACAAAGAGACAATACCCAAAGCATTCCCTACAAATTTTCTTCACATGAAATGAACAGAAAACAGTATGAATTCACCAACCATTATGTTTATGTTATCTTAATTTGAGTTTCCACACAATCAGACCCTCAGACAGGTATTGCAATGTCCATAGGTTATTTGGGAGGTGATTCCAGGTAACTGAGGTAGGAGGGTGGAGGAGTGAAGCAGAAAACTTGAGCTGAAAAGTAGGCTGCCATTGTGGAGACCTGGGGCTCAATTGCACTGGTCCCCTCACTGGGATTACCTTCCCTGGGAGTGGGTCTAGAACATGCTTCAGGGTTGTCGCTCTTGAGGAGTTGAAGCAGTTGTAGTATTCAACAACTTCACGTCACCAGTTGAAAGCTGTACCTGTGGACTCCACCTCCCTGGTAAGCTGTCTATCTTGCTCCACAGCCAGAGAGAGTTCTCAAGTAGAAAATATAAACTCCTTGCATTAAATACTCATGCTTGCATCGAACAAGGAGGGTTGAGGGAAGGTACACAGGGCAATGAAGTACATTATACATATTCCACTGTATGCTAGTATCTCTCAGGAGGAAGGTTCCTCATTCTTAGTCCATGCGATTCAGGTGGTACAGATTCACCCTGTGGCTCTAGCAGTAGGTCCATGACTCAGCCCACTAGTTGACCTGAGTTGGTCAATCAGGTTATTTCATTCCTACACCCTGAGTATTTGGTTCACAAATCCCAAACCTGACCAATAGAGCACACCCTCCAGGACTTTTTGTGGGCCCTGTCTTTATGCTGGGATTTCTACCTGCAAAGCTAATGAAGGTGGAAGCTGGCAGTAGCTTCTCTTAGCCCCAGGAAAAGAGAGCTGACCTGAGTGTGAAGTACTACACAGGAAAGCTGAGCAAGAGATGGCACACTGGACAAGGATAATGCTCTAAAAATTTTTTTTGATAAATAATATTTGTATGCATTTGTGGGGTACGTGTAATATTTTTACATGCACAGAATGAATGTATTATGATCAAGTCAGCACATTTAGGGTGTCCATCACCTTGAGGATTTATTATTTCTATGTGTTGGGAAAATTTCAAGTCCTCTCTTCTAGCTCTTTTGTTGTTAGCTATAGTCACCCCACTCTGCCTTCGAACATTAGAACTTATTCCTTCTTATCTAACTGTATGTTTGTATCCATTAACTAAACTTTCTTTACTCCCCTGCGCCAACCTTCCCAGCCTCTGGTATCTATCTTTCCACTGCCTACCTCCATAAGATCAACATTTTTAGCTTCCATATATGAGTGAGAATATACAATATTTATATTTCTGTGCCTGGCTTATTTCACTTAACATAGTGACCTCCAGTTCCATCCATGTTGCTGCAAATGACAGGATCTCGTTCCTTTATATGACCACATAGTATACCATTGTGTATATGTACCACATTTCCTTTATGTTTATTCATTGTTGGACACCTAGGTTGATTCCATATATTTGTCACTGTGAATAGTACTGCAATAAACAAGAGAGCGCAGGTATCCCTTTGATATACTGATTTCCATTCCTTGGATAAATATGCAGTAATGGGATTGCTGAATCATATGGTAGTTCTATTTTTAGTTTTTTAAGAAATTTCTATGCTCTCTTCCATAATAGCTATACAAATTTACATTCCCTCCAACAGTGCATAAGGATTCCCTTTACTCAGCACCCTTGCCAGCATTTGTCATTTTTTGTCTTTTTGATAATCGCCATTCCCGCTGGGATGAGATGATATCTCATTGTGGTTTTTTGTTTTGTTTTGTTTTGTTTTGTTTTTTTTAATTCCTATAGCTTTAGGGGTATGAGTGGTTTTTGGTTTTGGTTACATGGATGAGTTTTATAGAGGTGAAGTCTGAAATTTTAGTGTACCTGTCACTGGAGTTATGTGCATTGTACTTAATGTGTAGTTTTTGTCCCTCACTCACTGTGGTTTTAACTTGAATTTCCTTGATGACTAGTGATGTTGAGAATTTTTTCATAGACCTTTTGGCCATTTCTATGTCTCCTTTTGGGAAATGTCTATTCATGTCCTTTGCCCACTTTTTAGTAGCATTTTATTTCTTTTGAGTTGTTTGAGTTCTTTGTATATTCTGGATATTAGTCCCTTGTCAGATGGATAGTTTGCAAACATTTTGTCCCATTCAACATGTTGTGTCTTCCATCTGTTGAGTGTTTCCAATGCTGTGCAGAAGCTTTTGAGTTTATTATAGTCCCATTTGTCTATTTTTTTTTTATAATTGCCTGTGCTTTTACGGTCTTATTCATGATGTTGTTACCTACGCTGATGTCTTGAAGTGTTTTCCCTATGTTATTTTTTTAAGTAGTTTTATAATTTTGGGTCTAATGTTGGTCTTTAACCCATCTTGAATTGATTTTTGTATATGGGGAATTTTAGGGGTCTAGTTTAATTCTTCTGCATATGGATAGCCAGGTTTACCAGCACTATTTACTGAAGAAGGTGTCCTTTCCCCAATATATGTTCTTGGTATCATTGTCAAATATCAGTTGGCTGTGAATATCTGGATTTATTTCTGATTTCTCTATTTTGTTCCATTGTATCTATTTTTTGTATCTATGTTCTTTGTATCTATTTTTATGCCAGTACTATGCTGCTTTGGTTACTATAGCCTTGTACTATATTTTGAAATCAGGTAGTGTGATCCTCCTAGATTTGCTCTTTCAGGATTGCTTGGGCTACTTGGGCTCTCTTTTGGTTTCCCACAAATTTTAGAATTTTTTTTCTATTTTTGTGAAAAATGTCACTAGTATTTTGATATGGATTGCATTGAATCTGTAGATTCCTTTGTGTATCATGGTCAGTTTAACAATATTAATTTCTTCTGATTCATGAATATAGGGTATCTTTCCATTTGTGTTCTCTTCAATTTCTTTCATCTATGTTTGGTAGTTTTCCTTGTGGTGGTCTTCTTTCACCTCCTTGGTTATATTTACTTCTAGATATTTTAATTTTTTTTGTGTTATTGTAAATGAGATTGCCTTTTTTATTTCTTTTTCAGGTAGTTCATTATTAGAAATACTACTGAATTTTTATATGTTGATTTTGTATTCTTTGACCTTACTGAATTTATTTATCAGTTCTAAGCATTTTCTGGTGGAGGTTTTCAATCTTTTTAAACATGAAATATGTCATCTGCAAAAAGGGACAATTTGATTTTTCTTTTCCAATTTAGATGTCTTTTGTTTCTTTCTCTTACCTGATTGCTCTGATTAAGAATTCTGGTACTATTTTCAATAGGAATAGTGAAAGTGGACATCCTTGTCTTGTTCTAGTTCTTAGAGGAAAGGTTTTCAGCTTTTCTCCATTCAGTATGGTGTTAGCTGTGGGTTTGTCATACATGGCTTTTATTGTATTGGGGTATGTTCTTTTCATGCGTAGTTTCTTGAGATTTTTATCATGAAGAAATGTTAAATTTTTATCAAATGTCTTTTTTGCATCTATTGAGATGATTATATAAATTTTGTCCTTTATTCTGTTGATGTGATGTCTCTCATTTACTGATTTACATATATTAAGCCATCCTTGCATCCGTGGGATAAATCTTACTTGATTCAGTTTGCTAATATTTTGATGAGGATTTTTGTGTCTATGTTAATCAAGAAGCTTTTGTGTGTGTGTGTGTGTTTTCTCTGGTTTTGTTATCAGAGTAATGCTGGCCTTGTAGAACGTACTAGGAAGAATTCTCTCTTCTTCAATTTTTTGGAATAGCTTGAGGAGAATTGGTATTAGTTCTTCTTTAAAAGTTCTGCAGAATTCAGCAATAAAGCCATTCAGTTCTGGGCTTTTCTTGTCGGGAGACTTTTTATTATTGATTCAAACTCATTACTCCTTAATAGTCTGTTCAGGTTTTTATTTTTTTTTTCCTGTTTTAATGTTGGTAGATTGTATGTGTCCACAAATACATTGATTTCCTCTAGGTTTTCAGTTTGTTAGTGTGTAGTTGTTTATAATAATCTGTATTGCTATGGTATCAGTTGTATGTCTCCTTTTTTATTTCTGATTTTGTTCATTTGGGTCTTTTCTCCCTTGGCTAGTTTAGCTAGTAGTTTATCAATTTTGCTTATTTTTTCAAAAAACAAACTTAATTTCATTGATCCTTTGTATTGAGTTTTTAGTTTCTGTTTTGCTTAGTTTTTCTCTGATCTTTATTATTTCTTTCCTTTTATTAATTTTGGGTTTGGTTTGTGCTTGCTTTTCTAATTCTTTGAGGTGACTCATTAGATTGTTTATTTGAAAACTTTTTACTTTTCTGATGTAGGCAAGTATTGCTATACACCTCTTTTTTTTTTTTTTTTTTTAAATTCTCGCTCTGTCACCAGGCTGGAGTTCAGTGGTGCGATCTCAGCTCGCTGCAACCTCCACCTCCTGGGTTCAAGCGATTCTCCTGCCTTAGCCTCCCGAGTAGTTGGGACTACTGGTGTGCACCACCATGCCCAGCTAATTTTTGTATTTTTAGTAGAGATGAGGTTTCACCATGTGGGCCAGGATGGTCTCAATCTCTTGACATCGTGAGCCACCCGCCTCAGCCTCCCAAACTGCTGGAATTACAGGTGTGAGCCACCGTGCCAGCCACATCTGTCTCTTAGCACTGCTTTTGCTATTGCTCACAGATTTTCGTATGTTGTGTTTTTATTTTCAATTGTTTCAAGACATTTTTTACTTCTTTTCTAATTTCTTCATTGCTCAATGGTTGTTCAAGAGTATGTTGTTTAATTTCTATGTATTTGTATAGTTTCCAAAGTTCCTCTTGTTATTGACTCTTAGTTTTATTGCACTGTGGTCTGAAAACATGCTTGATATGATTTCAGTTTTAAAAATTTGTTGAGACGTATTTTGTGGTCTGACATATATGTTCCACATCTGATGAATATAATATATATGTTGTAGCTGCTGGATAGAATGTTCTGTAAATGTCTGTTAGGTCCATTTGATCTAAAGTGCAGTTTAAATGAAATATTTCTTTGTGACATGGAATCAACCTAAAAGCCCATGAATGATAGACTGGATAAACTGTGGTACATATACACCATGGAATACTATGCAGCCATAAAAAATAATGAGATCATGTCCTTTGCAAAAACATGGATGGAGCTGGAGGCCATTATCCTAAGCAAACTGATACAGAAACAGAAAACCATACATACTACATGATCTCACTTTTAATTGGGAGCTAAATGATGACAACACATGAACACATAGAAGGGAATGACACACACTGGGTTCTATTAGAGGGTGGAAGGTAGGACGAGAGAGAGGACCAGGAAAAATAACTAATGGGTACTAGGCTTAATACCTGGATGATAAAATTATCTGTACCACAAGCCCCCATGATACAAGTTTACCTATATAAAAAACCTGCACATGTACCCCTGGACTTGAAAGTTAAATAAATTACAAAAAGTAAGTAAATGTTTTTTGTTAATTCTCTGTCTAGATAATCTGTATAAAGCTGAGAGTGGGGTGTTGAAGTTTCCAACTATTATAGTTTTGGAGCCTATCTCTCCATTTAGATCTAATAATATTTCCTTTATATATCTGGGTGCTTGGGCGTTGGGTGCATATATATTTTAAATTGTTATATCCTTTTGCTTAATGGATTCCTTTATCATTATATAATGACTTTGTCTGTTTTTACTGTTTTTGACTTAAAGTCTGCTTTATCTGATATAGGCATAACTACTCCTGCTCACTTTGGGTTTTTGTTTTGTGGAATATCTTTTTCCATCCCTTTATGTTCAATTTATATGTCTTTACATGTGAGATGAGATTCTTAGAGGCAGCATCTAGTTGGGTTATTTAAAAAAATCTATTCAGCCAGTGTCTATCTTTTTTGTTGCTGTTGTTCATTCCAACTTTTAAAAAAATTATTATACTTTAAGTTCTGGAATACATGTGCACAACGTGCAGGTTTGTTACATAGGTATGCACGTGCCATGGTGGTTTGCTGCACCCATCAACCCATCACCTACATTAGGCATTTCTCCTAATGCTATCCGTCCCATTTTGCCCCACCCACCAGCAGGCCCCGGTGTGTGATTATCCCCTCTCTGTGTCCATAAGTTCTCATTGTTCAAATCCCACTTATAAGTGAGAACATGCAGTGTTTGGTTTTCTGTTCCTGTGTTAGCTTGCTGAGAATGATGGTTTCCACCTTCATCCATGTCCCTGCAAAGGACATGAACTCATCCTTTTTTATGGCTGTGTAGTATTCCATGGTGTATATGTGCCACAATTTCTTAATCCAGTCTGTCATTGATGGACATTTGGGTTGGTTCCAAGTCTTTGCTATTGTGAATAGTGCTGCAATAAACATATGTGTGCATGTGTCTTTATAGCAGCATGATTTGTAATCCTTTGGATATATACCCAGTAATGGGATGGCTGGGTCAAATGTATTTCTGGTTTTAGACCCTTGAGGAATTGCCACATTGTCTTCCGCAATGGTTGAACTAATTTACTCTCCCACCAACAGTGTAAAAGCATTCCTGTTTCTCCACATCTTCTCCAGCATCTGTTGTTTCCTGACTTTTTAATGATCACCATTCTAACTGGCATGAGATGGTATCTCACTGTGGTTTTGATTTGCATTTCTCTAATGACCAGTGATGAAGAGCATTTTTTCATGTGTCTGTTGGCTGCATAAATGTCTTCTTTTGAGAAGTGTCTGTTCATATCCTTTGCCCAGTTTTTAATGGAGTTATTTGTTTTTATCTTGTAAGTTTGTTTAAGTTCTTCCTAGATTCTGGATATTAGCCCTTTGTCAGATGGCTACAATGTAAAAATTTTCTCCCATTCTGTAGGTTGCCTGTTCACTCTGATGATAGTTTCTTTT
The DNA here is from genome assembly GCF_008728515.1 of Papio anubis. NCBI lineage: Eukaryota > Metazoa > Chordata > Mammalia > Primates > Cercopithecidae > Papio > Papio anubis. The sequence continues at coordinate 44,720,685 of NC_044978.1, read as the reverse complement.
GCTGTGCAGAAGCTCTTTGGTTTAATTAGATCCCATTTGTCAATTTTGGCTTTTATTGCCATTGCTTTTCGTGTTTTAGTCATGAAGTCTTTGCCCATGCCTATGTCCTGAATGGTATTGCCTAGGTTTTCTTCTAGGGTTTTTATGGTGTTAGGTCCTAAAGTTTAAGTCTTTAATCCATCTTGAGTTAATTTTGGTATACTGTGTAAGGAAGAGATCTAGTTTCAGTTTTCTGCATATGGCTAGTGAGTTTTCCCAACACTATTTATTAAATAGGGAATCCTTTCCCCATTGCTTATTTTTGTCAGGTTTGTCAAAGATCAGATGGTTGTAGATGTGTGACATTATTTCTGAGGCTTCTGTTCTGTTCCATTGGTCTATATATCTGTTTTGGTACTACAGCCTTGTAGTATAGTTTGAAGTCAGGTAGCATGATGCCTCTAGCTTTGTTTTTTGCTTAGGATCGTCTTGGCTACAAGGGCTCTTTTTTGGTTCCATGTGAAATTTAAAGTAGTTTTTTTCTAATTCTGTGAAGAAAGTAAATGGTAGCTTGATGGGGGTAGCATTGCATTTATAAATTACTCTACGCAATATGGTAGAGGGGTCACGTACCCACTTGAGGAGGCAGTCTGTTTCTTAGCAGAGCTCGAGCGCAGTGCTGGGAGATCTTCTGCTCTCTTCAGAACTGGCAGGCAGGAACATTTAGGTCTGCTGAAGCTGCGCCCACAGCTGCCCCTTCCCCCAGGTGTTCCGTCCCAGGGAGATGAGAGTTCTATCTATAATCCCCTGACTGGGGCCACTTCCTTTCTTTCAGAGATGCCCTGCCCAGACAGGAGGAATCTTGAGGGGCAGTCTGATTACAGCAGCTTTGCGGTGCTGCGGTGGGCTCCAACCAGTCCGAGTTTACACTGTGAGAGGAAAACTGCATACTCAAGCCTCAGTAATGGTGGCTGTCCCTCCCCACACCAAGCTCTAGCATCTCAGTTTGACTTCAGACTGTTGTGCTGGCAGTGAGAATTTCTTTTCTTTTCTCTTTTTTTAAATACAGTTTATGTTCTAGGGTACATGTGCACAATGTGCAGGTTTGTTGCATATGTATATATGTGCCATGTTGGTGTGCTGCACCCATTAACTTGTCATTTACATTAGGTATATCTCCTAATGCTATCCCTCCCACCTCCCCCCACCCCACGAGAGGCCCCAGTGTGTGTGATGTTCCCCTTCCTGTGTCCAAGTGATCTCATTGTTCAATTGCCACCTATGAGTGAGAACATGCGGTGTTTGGTTTTCTGTCCTTGTGATAGTTTGCTGAGAATGATGGTTTCCAGCTGCATCCATGTCCCAACAAAGGACACGAACTCATCCTTTTTTATGGCTGCATAGTATTCCATGGTGTATATGTGCCACAATTTCTTAATCCAGTCTGTCATTGGTGGACATTTAGGTTGGTTCCAAGTCTTTGCTATTGTGAATAGTGCCGTAATAAACACACATGGGCATGTGTCTTTATAGCAGCATGATTTATAATCCTTTGGGTATATACCCAGTAATGGGATGGCTGGATCAGATGGTATTTCTAGTTCTAGATCCTTGAGGACTCGCCACTGTGTCATCCACAATGATTGAACTAGTTTACACTCCCACCAACAGTGTAAAAGTGTTCCTATTTCTCCATATCCTCTCCAGCACATGTTGTTTTCTGACTTTTTAATGATCACCATTCTAACTGGTGTGAGATGGTATCTCATTGTGGTTTTGATTTGCATTTGTCTGATGGCTGGTGATGATGAGCATTTTATCATGTGTCTGTTGGCTGCATAAATGTCTTCTTTTGAGAAGTGTCTGTTCATATCCTTTTCCCACTTTTTGATGGGATTTTTTTTTTCTTGTAAATTTGAGTTCTTTGTAGGTTCTGGATATTAGCCTTTTGTCAGATGAGTAGATAGCAAAAATTTTCTCCCATTCTGTAGGTTGTCTGTTCCCTCTGATGGTAGTTTGTTTTGCTGTGCAGAAGCTCTTTAGTTTAGTTAGATCCCATTTGTCAATTTTGGCTTTTGTTGCCATTGCTTTTGGTGTTTTAGACATGAAGTCCTTGCCCATGCCTATGTCCTGAATGGTATTGCCTTGGTTTTCTTCTAGGCAGTGAGAATTTCAAGCCAGTGGATCTTAGCTTTCTGGGCTCCGTGGTAGTGGGATCCACTGAGCTAGACTACTTGTCTCCCTGGCTTCTGTCCCCTTTCCAGGGGAAGGAATGGTTCTGTCTTGCTTGTGTTCCTGGCACCACTGGGGTAGAAAAAAAATTCCTGCAGCTAGCTCAGTGTCTGACCAAATGGCCACCCAGTTTTGTGCTTGAAATCCAGGGCACTGCTGGTGTAGTCACCCAAGGGAATCTCCTGGGCTGTGTGTTGCAAAGACTGTGGGAAAGGCATAGTATCTAGGCTGTAATGCACCATTCCTCACAGCACAGTCCCACAAGACTTCCGTTCACTATGGGAGGGAGTTCCCCAATCCCTTGCACTTCCCGGGTGAGGCGACGCCCCACCCTTCTTTGGCTCGCCCTCTGTGGACTGTGCCCACTGTCTAACCAGTCCCAGTGAGATGAGCCAGGTACCTCAGTTGGAAATGCAGAAATCACCTGCCTTCTGCCTTGATCTCTCTGGGAGCTGCAGACCAGAGTTGTTCCTATTCGGCTATCTTGCCAGCCACCCCATTGTATATCTTTTAAGTAGAATATTTCATCTATTTGCTTTCAAGGTTATTATTGACATGTGAGGGAACTCTTATTCCTGTCATTTTGTCATTTTGGTAATTGCTTTCTGGTTGTTTTGTATATCCTTTGTTATTTCTTTCTTATTGTCACTATAGTTTTGTGTTTTTCTGTAGTATTAACATTTGAGTTCTTTCTCCTCCTCATTTGTATGTTTGTTTTACCAGTAAGTTTTATACTTTTGTGTGCTTTTGTAATGATAGATATTGTTTTTTCCCTTCCAAGGGTATGCTTTTCTTAGGCATTTCTTGTGCAACTGGTCTAGTGGTGATAAATTCCCTCAGTTTTTGCGTGTCTGGGAAATACTTTATTTATCCTTCATTTATAAAGGATAATTATGCTGGGTATAATATTTTTGGCGAGCAGATTTATTTCTTTTAGTATTTTGAATATTTCATCCCATTCTCTTCTGGCCTGTAAGATTTCTGCTGAGAAATCTGTTATTCTGATGAGGGGCTCCCTTATATGTGACTAGATCTTAGTCACTTTAGTGCTGTTAGTTACTGAATGTCTAGTCACATTTATGGGAATCCTCATCTTGCTGTTCTTAGAATTCTTTCTTTGTCTTTGACTTTTGATAGTTTTCATGTAATGTACTATGGAGAGACCTTTTTAGATTGTATCTACTTGGGAATCTGAGTTTTCTGTATTCAGATGTCTAAATCTCTTGCTAGACTTGTGACATTCTTAGCTATCATTTTGTTACATAGATTTTCTATGCCTTTGGGCTTTTCTTCAGCTTCTGGAATACCCATAATTAAAAATTTGGGTTTCTTTCTGGTGTCTCATTTGTCACATAAATGTTCTTCATTTTTTTCTATTTTTCTGAGTTATTTCAGAAGACTTGTCTTCAAGTTCTGAAATTCGTTTTTTCATTTGATCTAGTCTATTATCGATTACATTCTTCAGTTTCAGGATTTGTTTGGTTCTCTTTAAATGATGTCTTTGGTGAATTTCTCACTCGTATCTGAAAGCATTTTTTTTTTCTGATTTTGTTGTACATTGTTGTAATGTTTGTCTGTGTTCTCTTGTATCTCATGGAGCTCCTTTGATATTATCACTTCAAATTCTTTTTCAGGCATTTCATGCATTTTGGTTTCCTTAGAATCTGTTGCTGGAGAATTATTGTGTTCTTTTGGAGGTTTTATATTCCCTTACTTTTTCATATTTCTTGTGTTTTTACATTAATATCTGTAATGTTCATGCTTCTTGTTTCTGTAATGTTTATGTTTTATGTTTCTTTACATTGATATCTGACTGCTCCTGTCATGTAATGGCTACTTCTTCCATTTTTCTGGATTAACTTTTACATAGGAAATCTTTTTCCTGAAAATGCATCTACAGTGTTGGTTGGGTAGGCCGCTTAACTTTGATTCTGGGTGTGTGCAGCAGTGTCATCTTTGTATAATTTCTTTGGCCCTAAATGGCCTTAGTGGTGTCTGTTATTTCTTCAGAGGCTTAGGCTGCAGTTGTTAGTGGAGGCTGTGGTGAGGCTTTATTGGGATGAGGACAACAGATGGGCCTCTCTCCAGAACCCAGTGGTGGCAGCAGTGGGCTGAGCATGGGTGTCCTTGGGGGCCTGGATGACATTTGTGAGCACTGGTGTTAGGAAGTCCAGGTATACTGATTCCTGGGCCTCCAGGCTCTCTCTCAGGTGCTGGCAGTGCCAGTGATGGACTGGGAAAATGGATGAATGCTTGGGCCTCTGGGTAGCATGTATGGTGTGGGAGATGGCAGTACAGATGGTAGAACAACCCTTGGGCTCCCAGGTGGAACATGCTGGTTTTAGTGCTGGCTGAAATGGGCTGAGCAGGTCAATCCAGGCCCCAGTGGACTGCTGGCACTGGTGGTAGTGGCAGGCGGGTGGGCCCATCCTCAAGCCCCAAGGAGAAATGCATGGATAACAACAATGGTGGATGAGGTGGGATGATCCCAGGCTCTCAAAGGGTGTTTTTGAGTACTTGGGAAGCAGTTCCAGCCTGGGTGGGCCTGGGGGAGAACCTGTCCTCAGAATGCATGTCAGTGTAGAGCAGCCCTGCTGCTGGTGGGGTGAGGTTGCAGTCATTGGCAATCGACCCAGGCAGGCAGCTTTTAAACTCTAGGGAGTATATGCTATCTTCCCTTTGTTTTAGGAACAGCCTCCCAGTGGGTTAAATTGCCTGTTCTCTGAGGTGTAGGACACTGTGTGGCCTTCAGTGCTGGGGATCCTGCTCCACTGCTGGGTCCAACATTACCTCCTTTTCCCAGCCCCTAGTAACCACTATTCTACTTTCTGTCTGTATGAATTTTAGTATTCTATCTACCTCATATAAGTGACATCATACAATATTTATTCTTTTCATATGTGTTATTTCACTTAGCATTATGTTTCCAAGGCTCATCTAATACATGTAGCATATATTAGAATGCCATTCTTTTGGCTGAATAACATTTCATTAGACACACACACATAAAACATTATATAAAACATTTTGTTTATCCATTTATCTGAGGGACAGTTGAGTTGTTTCCACCTTTTGGCTATTGGGAATAATGCTACTATGAACATGAGTGGACAATAATATGTACATTGTACATTGATGTACAATAATGTGTACAATACTAATTCTTAATCTAAGTAGCAGAAATATCACATCTGAAGAAGCTCGTATCGGTTCTGAGGCTTCACGTAACAGTAAAGGGCTCTAGGCCTTGTGGATAGGGCTTGGCTTTTACAGCTTCATCCTTTGCTCAGAATGTGCTCTCTCACTCTCCCTTATTCCTGACCACAGCCTTGCCCTCTTCAAAGTGAACTGTAGAATCAATCTTGGAGCTGAATGGTTGTGTGGGATTTCTGCCTCTGACATGTAGTAGTTGTTTGACCTTTGATTAGTTGTTTAACAAACATAATTATATATGTTAATAATTATGATGCCAACTAATATGATAAATATCAACGAGTCTACTCTGTGAGAATAGAGCATTTAGAGAAAGGTACATGTATTCAAACTGGGTGTTATTATATTAACACTATATATAGTGTTTTTATTAGGGTTCGTTCTTTGCAAGTGTCAAAATTCACCTTTGACTAATGTAAAGGAAACATTGAGCCCCAACACCGTGAACATTTGAGTACCTGTTTTTGTGTAAACATTATGTTTTCAATTCTCATGGGCAGATACCTCCAGTTGAATTGCTGGATTGCATGTCAACTCTGTTTAACGTTTTAAGGAAGTGCCAAACTGTCTTCTACAAGGATGCATCATTTTACACTTTCATCAGGAATGTATAAAGGTTTTAAAACTCTACATCCTCAGCAACACACTTGTTATTATTTGTTTTCTTGGTTATAGCCATCCTAGTGGGTGTAAAGTGGTATCTTACTGTTAGTTTTATTTGCCTTTCCCTAATGACCAGTGATGTTGAGCATAGTTTCATGTGCTTATTGATGATTTATATATTTTCTTCGGGGAAAATTTATTTAAATACTTTGCTGATTTGAAAAATGGGGGTGTCTTTTTAATGTTTAGTCAAAAGAATTCTTTAAGTATAAATCAGACCTATATTGGACACATGATTTGCACGTATTTTATTCCTTTCTGTATGTTTTCTTTTTTTTTTTTTTATTATACTTTAAGTTCTAGGGTACATGTGCATAACGTGCAGGTTTCTTACATATGTATGCTTGTGCCATGTTAGTGTGCTGCACCCATCAACCCGTCAGCATGCATCAACGCATCATTTACATCAGGTATAACTCCCAATGCAATCCCTCCCCCCGCCCTCCCCATGATAGGCCCCAGTGTGTGATGTTCCCCTTCCCGAGTCCAAGTGATCTCATTGTTCAGTTGCCACCTATGAGTGAGAACATGCGGTGTTTGGTTTTCTGTTCTTGCGATAGTTTGCTGAGAATGATGGTTTCCAGCTGCATCCATGTCCCTACAAAGGACACAAACTCATCCTTTTTTATGGCTGCATAGTATTCCATGGTGTATATGTGCCACATTTTCTTAATCCAATCTGTCTCTGATGGACATTTGGGTTGATTCCAAGTCTTTGCTATTGTGAATAGTGCCACAATAAACATACGTGTGCATGTGTCTTTATAGCACCATGATTTATAATCCTTTGGGTATATACCCAGTAATGGGATGGCTGGGTCATATGGTACTTCTAGTTCTAGATCCTTGAGGAATCGCCATACTGTTTTCCATAATGGTTGAACTAGTTTACAATCCCACCAACAGTGTAAAAGTGTTTCTATTTCTCCACATCCTCTCCAGCACCTGTTGTTTCCTGACTTTTTAATGATCGCCATTCTAACTGGTGTGAGATGGTATCTCATTGTGGTTTTGATTTGCATTTCTCTGATGGCTGGTGATGATGAGCATTTTTTCATGTGTCTGTTGGCTGTATGAATGTCCTCTTTTGAGAAATGTCTATTCATATTCTTTGCCCACTTTTTGATGGGGTTGTTTGTTTTTTTCTTGTAAATTTGTTTGAGTTCTTTGTAGGTTCTGGATATTAGCCCTTTGTCAGATGAGTAGATTGCAAAAATTTTCTCCCATTCTGTAGGTTGCCTGTTCACTCTGATGGTAGTTTCTTTTGCTGTGCAGAAGCTCTTTAGTTTAATTAGATCCCATTTGTCAATTTTGGCTTTTTTTGCCATTGCTTTTACTGTTTTAGACATGAAGTCCTTGCCCATGCCTATGTCCTGAATGGTATTACCTAGGTTTTCTTCTAGGGTTTTTATGGTATTAGGTCTAACATTTAAGTCTTTAATCCATCTTGAATTAATTTTCATATAAGCAGTAAGGAAAAGATCCAGTTTCAGCTTTCTACTTATGGCTAGCCAATTATCCCAGCACCATTTATTAAATAGGGAATCCTTTCCCCATTTCTTGTTTTTCTCAGGTTTATCAAAGATCAGATGGCTGTAGATGTGTGGTATTATTTCTGAGGACTCTATTCTGTTCCATTGGTCTATATCTCTGTTTTGGTACCAGTACCATGCTGTTTTGGTTACTGTAGCCTTGTAGTATAGTTTGAAGTCAGGTGGCGTGATGCCTCTAGCTTTATTCTTTTGACTTAGGATTGCCTTGGAGATGCGGGCTCTTTTTTGGTTCCATATGAACTTTAAAGCAGTTTTTTCCAATTCTGTGAAGAAACTCATTGGTAGCTTGATGGGGATGGCATTGAATCTATAAATTACCTTGGGCGGTATGGCCATTTTCCACGATAATGATTCTTCCTATCCATGAGCATGGTATGTTCTTCCATTTGTTTTATGTCCTCTTTTATTTCACTGAGCGGTGGTTTGTAGTTCTCTCCTTGAAGAGGTCCTTTACATCCCTTGTAAGTTGGATTCCTAGGTATTTTATTCTCTTTGAAGCAATTGTGAATGGAAGTTCATTCCTGATTTGGCTCTCTGTTTGTCTGTTACTGGTGTATAAGAATGCTTGTGATTTTGCACATTAATTTTGTATCCTGAGACTTTGCTGAAGTTTCTTATTAATAAGGAGATTTGGAGGCTGAGACAATGGGATTTGCTAAATATACAATCCTGTCATCTCCTAAACGAGACAAATTTGACTTCTTCTTTTCCTAATTGAATACCCTTGATTTCTTTCTCTTGCCTGATTGCCCTGTAGAACTTCCAACACTATGTGGAATAGGAGTGAGAGGCATCCCCTGTCTTGTGCCAGTTTTCAAAGGAATTTTTTCCAGTTTTTGCCCATTCAGTATGATATTCGCTGTGGAGTTTGTCATACAAATAGCTCTTATGATTTTGAATCACGTTCCATCAATACGAGATTTATTGAGAGTTTTAGCATGAAGGACTGTTGAATTTTGTCAAGGCCTTTCTGCATCTATTGAAGGATAATCATGGGGTTTTGTCTTTGATTCTGTTTATATATGCTGGATTCGTTTATTGATTTCGCATTATGTTAGCCAACCTTGCATCCCAGGGATGAAGCCAACTTTATCATAGTGGATGGCACTGATGTACTGCTGAATCGGTTTGCCAGTATTTTATTGAGATTTTTCGTCGATGTTCATCAGGGATATTGGTCTAAAATTCTCTTTTTGTTGTGTCTCCTGCCAGGCTTTGGTATCAGGATGATGTTGGCTTCATAAAATGAGTTAGGGAGGATTCCCTCTTTTTCTGATTGATTGGAATGGTTTTCAGAAGGGATGGTACCAGCTCCTCCTTGTACCTCTGTTAAATTCGGCTGTGAATCCATCTGGTCCTGCTTTTGGTTGGTAGGCTATTAATTAATGCCTCAATTTCAGAGCCTGCTATTGGTCTATTCAGGGGATTCAACTTCTTCCTGGTTTTAGTCTTGGGAGAGTGTAAGTGTCAGGAAATTATCCATTTTCTTCTAGATTTTTCTAGTTTATTTGTTAGAGGTGTTGATAGTATTCTCTGATGGTAGTTTGTGTATTTCTGTGGGGCTGGTGGTGATATCCCTTTATCATTTTATTCGTCTATTTGGTCTTCTCTCTCTTTTTCTTCTTTATTAATAGTCTTGCTAGCGGTCTGTCAATTTTGTTGATCTTTTCGAAAACACCAGCTCCTGGATTCATTGATGTTTTGGAGGGTTTTGTCTCTATCTCCTTCAGTTCTGCTCGATCTTAGTTATTTCTTGCCTTCTGCTGGCTTTTGAGTATGTTTTGCTCTTGCTTCTCTAGTTCTTTTAATTGTGATGTTAGAGTGTCAATTTAGGTCTTTTCCAGCTTTCTCTTGTGGGCATTTTAGTGCTATAAATTTCCCCTCTACACACTGCTTTAAATGTGTCCCAGAGATTCTGGTATGTTGTATCTTTTGTTCTCATTGGTTTCAAGAACATGCTTTATTTCTGCCTTCATTTACGTTTGTATGCCAGTAGTCATTCAGGGCAGGTTGTTCGGTTTCCATGTAGTTGAAGCGGTTTTGATTGGGTTTCTTAGTCCTGAGTTCTAGTTTGGTGCACTGGTCTGAGACAGTTGTTATAATTTCTGTTCTTGTACATTTTAACGAGGTGCTTTACTTCAATTATATGGTCAATTTGGAGTAAAGTACGATGGTGCTCTGAAGAATGTATATTCTGTTGATTTGGGGTGGAGAGTTCTATAGATGTCTATTAGGTCTGCTTGCTGCAGAGATGAGTTCAATTCCTGGACATCCTTGTTAACTTTCTGTCTTGTTGATCTGTCTAATGTTGACGGTGGAGTGTTGAAGTCTCCCATTATTATTGTATGGGAGTCCTGGTCTCTTTGTAAGTCTCTAAGGACTTGCTTTATGAATCTGGGTGCTCCTGTGTGGGTGCATATATATTTAGGATGGTTAGCTCTTCCTGTTGAATTGATCCCTTTACCATTGTGTAATGGCTTCTTTTGTCTCTTTTGATCTTTGATGGTTTAAAGTCTGTTTATCAGAGACTAGGATTGCAACCCTGCTTTTTTGTTCTCCATTTTGCTTGGTAAATCTTCCTCCATCCCTTTATTTGAGCTATGTATGTCTCTAAGTGTGAGATGGGTCTCTGAATACAGCAGACTGATGGGTCTTGACTCTTTATCAGTTTGCCAGTCTGTGTCTTTTCATTGGAGCATTTAGTCCATTTACATTTAGGTTAAGATTGTTGTGTGTGAACTTGATCCTGCCATTTATGATGTTATTAACTGGTTATTTTTGCTAGTTTGGTTGTGGTGCATTTCTTCCTAGCCTCGATGGTCTTTACATTTTGGCATGTTTTGCAATGGCTGGGTACCGGTTGTTCCTTTCCATGTTTAGTGCTTCCTTCAGGGTCTCTTGTAAGGCAGGCCTGAGTGGTGACAAAATCTCCTAAGCATTGCTTAACTGTAAAGGATTTTTATTTCTCCTTCACTTGAAACTTAGTTTGGCTGGATATGAAATTCTGGGTTTTAAATTCTTTTCTTTAAGAATATTGAATATTGGCCCCCACTCTCTTCTGGCTTGTAGAGTTTCTGCAGTCTGCTGTTAGTCTGATGGGCTTCCCTTGTAGGTAACCCGACCTTTCTCCTGGCTGCCCCTTAAGATTTCCTTCATTTGAACTGTGGTGAATCTGGCGAATTATGTGTCTTGGGTTGCTCTTCTCGAGGGTATCTTTGTGGCATTCTCTGTATTTCGAGATTTGAATGTTGGCCTGCCCTACTGGGTTAGGGGAAGTTCTCTCCTGGATGATATCCTGAAGGTGTCTTCCAACTTGGTTCCATTTTCCCTCCTCACTTTAGACTTTAATCAGACGTAGATTATGTCTTTACATAATCCCATACTTTACATAATCCCATACTTCTTGCAGGGTTTGTTCATTCTTTCTTTGCTGCTTTAGATTTCTCTTCTCGCTTCATTTCATTCATCTGATCCTAATCCTTTGTCTCTTTCTTCAGTTGTCCGAGTCAGGTTACTGGAAGCTTGTGTGCATTTTAATCACGTATTTCTCGTTTTCATGGTTTTCATTTCTGTCTGTTTGTTTATGGCCTTCTCTGCATTAATTATTCTGGTTAGCATCATTCTTCCACTCTTTTTTTCCAAGATTTTTAGTTTCTTTGCACTGGGTATGTAATTCCTCCTTTTGGCTCCTGAGAAGTTTGATGGACTACAGAGCTCTTCTCTCTCATCTTGTCAAGTCATTCTCTGTCCAGCTTTGATCCGTTTGCTGGCGATGAGCTGCGCACGCGCGTTCCTTTGGAGGAGATATTATGTATTTTTGAATTTCCAGCTTTTCTGCCCTGCTTTCCCCATCTTTGTGGTTTTATCTGCCTCTGGTCTTTGATGATGGTGACGTATTGATGGGGTTTTGGTGTGGGTGTCCTTCCTGTTTGTTAGTTTTCCTTCTAACAGTCAGGACCCTCAGCTGTAGGTCTGTTGGAGATTGCTTGAGGTCCACTCCAGACCCTGTTTGCCTGGGTGTCAGCAGCAGAGGCTGCAGAAGATAGAATACTGCTGAACAGTGAGTGTACCTGTCTGATTCTTGCTTTGGAAGCTTCCTCTCAGGGGTGTACTCCACCGTGTGAGGTGTGGGGTGTCCGTATGCCTCTTAGTGGAGAATGTCTCCCAGTTAGGCTACTCAGGGGTCAGGGACCCACTTGAGCAGGCAGTCTGTCCCTTCTCAGATCTCAACATCCGCGTTGGGAGATTCACTGCTCTCTTCAAAGCTGTTAGACAGAGTTGCTTGCGTCTGCAGAGGTTTCTGCTGCTTTTGTTGTTGTTGTTGTTGTTGTTGTTTAGCTGTGCCCTGTCCCCAGAGGTAGAGTCTACAGAGACTGGCAGGCCTCCTTGAGCTGCTGTGAGCTCCACCCAGTTCGATCTTCCCAGGGCTTTGTTTACCTACTTAAGCCTCAGCAATGGCGGGCGCCCCTCCCCAAGCGTCACTGCTGCCTTGCGGTTAGATCGCAGACTGCTGTGCTAGCAATGAGGAAGGCTCTGTGGGCGTGGGACCCTCCTGGCGAGGTGTGGGATATAATCTCCTGGTGTGCCCTTTTGCTTAAAGCGCAGTATTGGGGTGGGAGTTACCCGATTTTCCAGGTGTTGTGTGTCTCAGTTCCCCTGGCTAGGAAAATGGATTCCCTTCCCCCTTGCACTTCCCAGGTGAGGGGATGCCTCACCATGCTTCCGCTCTCGCTGGTCAGGCTGCAACAGCTGACCAGCACCGATTGTCCAGCACTCCCCAGTGAGATGAACCCAGTACCTCAGTTGATAATGCAGAAATCACCTGTCTTCTGTGTCACTCGCGCTGGGAGCTCTTCTGTATGTTTTCTTTTTACTTTCTTAATAGTGTGCTTTGGAGAGTCCTAGCCAAAGCATTCAGGCAAGGCCAAGAAATAAATGACACCCCAATTGGAAAACAGGAAGTCAAATTATCTCTGTTTGCTGATGATATGATCTTACATCTAGAAAACCCTAAATACTCCTCTAAAAGACTCCTAGGTCTGATAAATGAATTAGTAAAGTCTCAAGTTACAAGATTAATATGTTTATGAATTAGTACCACTGCTACACACCAACAATGATCAAGCAGAGAATGAAATCAAGAACTCAATCCTTTATACAATAGCTACAAAAACAAAACAAAATAAAATACCCAGGAATATACTTAATCAAGGAGGTGAAAGATGTCTAACAGGAGAACTACAAAACACTGCTGAAGAAATCATAGATAACACAAATACATGGATTGGAAAAATCAATATTGTAAAAATGACCACACTGCCCAAAGCATCTATAGATTCAATGCAATTCCTATCATAATGCTAACATCATTTTCCACAGAATTAGAAAAAGGAATCCTAAGATTCACATGGAACCAAAAAAGAGCCCAAATAGGGAAAGCAATCCTGTGCAAAAAGAACAAATCTGGAGACATTGCATTAGCCCACTTCAAATTATACTACAAGGCTACAGTAACCCAAACAGCATGGTACTGGTATAAAGGCAGATAACTAGGCTAATGGAACAGAATAGAGAACACATAAATAAAGCCAAATAGTTACAACCAACTGATCTTGGAAAAAGCAATACAGAAACATAAATTGGGGAAAAGATTTCCTATTCAACAAATGGTACTGGAAAAATTGGAGAGCCACATTGGAGAAATGAAACTATCCCCATCTCTCACCATATACCAAAATTAACTTAAGATGAATTAAAGACTTTAAGTCTTAAAACCTAAAAATTCTATAAGAAAACCTTGAAAAACATTTCTGGACATTGGCTTAGGCAAATGATTTATGACTAAGACCCTAAAAGCAAATGCATCAAAACAAAAACAAATAAATGGGAACTAATTAAAGCAAAAAGGCTCTGCATAGTGAAAGAAATAATTATCAGATTAGATCAGCAGCTTATGGAATGGGAGAAAATGTTTATAAATTATGCATCTGACAAAGGACTAATATCCAGAGTCTACAAGGAACTCAAACATATCAGCAAGAAAAAATCATTAAAAAGTGGCAAATGACACAAATAGACATTTCTCAAAGGAAGATACACACATGGCTAACAAACATATCAGAAAATGTTCAACATCACTAATCATCAGGGAAATGCAAATAAAAACCACAATGAGATACCACCTTACCACAGCCAAAGTGGCTATTACTAAAAAGTAAAAAAAAAATAGATGTTGGCGTGGATGTGCTGAAAAGGGAACGCTTATATACTGTTGGTGAGAATGTAAATTAGTACAGCCTCTATGCAAAACAGTATGAATATTTCTGAGAAAACTAAAATAGATCTACCATGCAACCCAGCAATCCCACTACTGGGTATCTACCCAAAGGAAAATAAGTCACTCTATTAAAAAGATACCTGCATGCATATGTTTATCACAACACAATTCCCAATTGCAAACATATGAAACCAACCTAAGTACCCAACAACTAATAAGTGGTTAAGGAAAATGTGATATATATGTGTATATATATATACACACACACAGTGGAATACTTCTCAGCTATAAAAATTTATAAAATTATTTCTTTTGCAGTAACTTGGATGGAACTGGAGTCCATTATCCTAAGCGAGATAACTCAGGAATCAAAAAGCAAATGCCACATGTTTTCACTTAGAAGTGGGAGGTAAGTTATGGGTGTGCAAAGGCATACAGAGTGGTATAATAAATATTTGAGATTCAGAAGAGGGGAAGCTGGGAGGTAAATGATGAAAAACTACCTATTGGGTACAATGTACACTATTTGGGTGATGGATGCACTAAAATCCCGGACTTCGCCACCACGCAATTCATCCATGTAACCAGAAACCACTTTTACTCCTAAAGCTGTTTTTAAAAAGTGTCCTTTGGAGCACAAGAGTTTTAATTTTGATGAAGTACAGATTATCTTTTTGTGGTGAAAGGGTGCTTATGCTTTTAGTGTCACTTTTAATAAATCATTGCCATATCCAAGTTCAGGGTTTTCCCCAATGTTTTCTCCTGAAAGTTTTATAATTTTATCTTTTGCATTTAGGTTTTTGATTCATATTGAGTTGGCTTTTGCATATAGTATGAAACAGAGGTTTATTTATGGACTTTCAGATCTATATGTCTACCCTTATCCTAGTGCAACAATGTGTACTTGAGAGCATGAAATATATATATGCTAGTACCACATTGTATGTATGTACCCCTATGCTAGTATCACACTATATCTATATTATCTATCTATCTATCCATCTATTTATCTATCTAACATCTATCTATCTATAGTAAGGAATTGGCTCCCAAGATTATAGAGGTTGAGAACTCACATGGTCTTCTATCTACAACCTGCAGACCCAGGAAAGCCATTGGTGTAATTTAGTCCAAGGCCAAAGCCTGAGAACCAGGAGTTGATTATGTAACTCCTGGTCCAAGGGCAGGAGAAGATGATGTGAGATGTCCCAGATGGAGCAGTGACGCACGAAAAAAGGAGGCCGATTCCTCCTTCTTCTGCCTTTTGTTCTATTTAGACCCTCAATGGATTGAATGATACCCAACCACATTTAGGAGAACAATGTACTTTACTGAGCCCTCCAATTCAAATGTTAATTTCATCAGGAAACACCCTCACAGATGCACCAAGAAATAATGCTTAGTCTGAGTACTTCATTGTCCATTCCAGCTGACATATAAAATTAACCATCATAGTGTCAATTGAAATGATCTTGTCATTTTTGTCTTTTATTCCATTAATATGGTATATCTCATTGATTAATTTTTGTATGTTGAACAAAGTTTGCATTTCTGGAATAAATCTCACTTGATCTTGGTGAATAATCCTTGTTATATATTGCTAGACTCAATTTACTAGTATTTTCCAGAGGATTTTTGTCTCTATGTCATAAAATATATTAGTCCATAGTTTTCTTGTGATATCTTTGTGTGGTTTTGGTATTAGAGTAATATCAATTTCATAGTATAAATTAGACAGTGTTCCATCCTCTTCTATTTTTTGAGAGAGTTTATGAGGGAGTAACGTTCTTTAAACATTTTGGTAGAATTTATCACTGGAGTCATCTCTGTGCATTACTTTGTGCAAAGTTTGTGATTACTAATTAAATATCTTTACTTATTATAGGTCTATTCAGATTTATATTCTCTCTTGAGTCAGTTTTGTTAATTTGTGTTTTTCTAGAAATTTGTCCATTTCATCTAGGTCATCTAATTTGTTGACACATAATTGTTCATATTGAAAAAATGGTATCAAGGAGACAGGACTAATGTATGGCTCCCACTTGGACAGACAGAAGAGCATGTGGAGACTCACACGGTGAACTTTTGCCCCAAGAACCACTGCAGGAACATAGTAGGAAAACTAAAAGAATTCACAGACCTTTGAAAGAAGTGGCTTGCCACTACAGACTCCATGAGACAGCTGAAAAACTGTGAGTTCTTAAAGTGTAAGTGGGGAAGAGCCCGCCTTCAAACACACATCCCCATTGGGGAGCCTGAAAATCCAGATTATTGGAGAAGGATTTAACCCTACCTAGAGCTGAAATGAATTTAGAGAGCTGAGAGAAATATAAAAGTAGAAAAAGTAGAAAAAAGCCCTGTAGGCACTCTCAGTTCTGAACTTGAGTCCAGGGAAGCCATTCCTGGCTTTATCTCACAGGGGTCTATGGGGAAAGCAGCCAGCAGAATTGGGGAGGGGCCACAGGATTAAGAAAGCTATAGCTAAACTTTGTAATAATTTTGACTGAACACAAATTTTCCTGAGTAGAATCTGGGGGTTGTGGGGTGAATGGGAAGTACAGATACCAACACAGAAACCACAGCCCACAGCATGGGCAGGTGGGTTGCACTGCTTTCTCAGTGGGGAGGCTTGTAGCCTGGTGCAAGATCTCAGCTTTGCTCACCAGCTGCTTGGATATAAACTCAGTGCTATTGGTGGGGCATAGCAGGAGTGAGAGTGGCCTTACTGGTTGCATGGGAGCTGGCTAAGGCCTGTCACTGCTGGTTTTCCCCCACTTCCCTGGTGACCTATATGATGCAGCAAAGGCAGCCATAATCCACCTGGGGACATAGCTCCATTGGCCTGAGAACCATTTTCCACCCCCCACAGTGACCACAGCAAACCTTGCCCAAGGATGGTCTGAGCTAAGACCTGCCTAACCCTGCCCCAACTGGATATTTTTTCTCTATCTGCCTGGTAGCTGAAGACAAATGACAAACTCTTGGGAGCTCTATGGGTCTGCCCATTGCCTGAGAAATGTGACTACTTATCCTGGCCAATGTAGAGCAAACTTATATCTCCCTCCTACTACCACAGCTTGTGCTCTCTTGAAAACACCACCTCCTGGCTGGAGACCAATCAACTGAAGTCATTACAGCAACTCAGAACAGAACAACCATGATCCAAAGGAGAAAACAATAGCTAATTCCACTGCCTGTAACACCCTGGCTAACCAGTGGTCTTGAGTCTGTCCATGTGACAACTTCAATAATAGCATAACAAACATTCAAGGAAACCAGCATGCTAAACAAAACTACAATCAAGGATTCTCACAGATCCCACTTTACTCCTGTCACCTCCACTGGAGCAGATGCTGGTCCATGGCTGAGAGATCTTAAGATGGATCACATCACAGGATTCTTTGCAGACATTCCCCAGTGTCAGCCCAGAACCTGGTATGCCTGCTTGGTAACTAGACCCAGAAGAGCAATAACAATCACTGCAGTGTGGCTCTCAGGAAGTGCCATCCCTAGGGGAGGGGAGCACCACCTCAAGGGATCACCCCATGAGACAAAATAATCTGAACAGCAGCCCTTGAGTTCCATATCTTTTCACTGAAAGTCTACTCATATGAGAAGGCACCAGAAAAGTAATTCTGGCAATATGCAAAAACAAGATTTATAGCACCCCCAAAGATCACACTTTGGATCTTTGTGATCCAAACCAAGGAATAAATCCAAACCAAGGAGAAGTTTCTGAACTGTCAGATAAAGAATTCAGAAGGTTGATTTTTAAGCTACTCAAGGAGGTACCAGGGAAAGGTAAAAACCAACTTAAAGAAATTTAAAAAATGGATGTGGATGAAAAAGTATCCAGAGAAATAGATATCATAGAGAAAAGACAATCAAAACTCTGGAAATGAAAGACATACTTAGAGAAATGCAAAATACATTGAAAATTTTAACAATGGAATAAAACAAGTAGAAGAAAGAACTTCAGAACTCAAAGACAAGGCTTTCAAATTAACCCAATCTGAAAAAGATAAACGAAAAAGAATTTTAAAAATGAATAAAGCCTCCAAGAAATTTGGCTTATGTTAAGTGACCAAACATAAGAACAATTGGTGTTCCTGAGGAAGAAGAGAAATCTAAAAGTTTGGAAAACTTATTTGAGGAAGCAATCAAGAAAAACTTCCCTGATCTTGTTGGAAATCTAGAAATTCAAATACAAGAAGCTCAAAGAACACCCGTGAAATTCATCGCAAAAAGATTATCACCTAGGCATATAGTCATCAGGTTATCTAAAGTCAAGATGAAGGAAATAATTTTAAGAGCTGTGAGGCAAAAGCATCAAGTAACCTATTTTAAAAAAATTAGATTAACAGCAGATTTTTCAGCAGAAATCCTAGGGATTGGGATTCTATCTTTAGCTTCCTTAAACTATATATATATATATAGTTTATATATATATATATATATATATATATAGTTTTTCCCTCTCTTCCTTCATTCCTGGTTTCTTTCATGTCAAATAAACATTTATTTAGTGATATGGTTTGGCTGTGTCCGCACCCAAATACCAACTTGAATTTTATCTCCCAGAATTCCCATGTGTTGTGGGAGGGACCAAAGGAGTGGTAATTGAATTATGGGGGCTGGTCTTTCCCATGCTATTCTTGTGATAGTGAATACGTCTCACAAGATCTGATGGGTTTATCAGGGGTTTCCACTTTTGCTTATTCCTCAGTTTCTCTTGCCACCAGCATGTAAGAAGTGCCTTTCACCTCCCACTATGATTCTGAGGCTTCCCAGCCATGTGGAACTCTAAGTCCAATTAAACCTCTTTTGCTTCCTAGTCTCAAGTATATCTTTATCAGTAGCATGAAAATGGACTAATACATTTAGTGTACCAGTAAATTTCGTTATAATTTCTCTTAATATATATTTTCCAGTTACATTCCTAGTGGCTTCCCTGGGGATTACTACTAACATCTTAAATTTTAACAATCTAGTTCGGATTAATACCAATTTAATTTCAATAATATACAAAAATGTACTTCCATATAATTGTTTTCTCTTCCCTTTTTGTGCTATTTTCATACAAAATACATCTTTATCACTGCATGCATATGAACATAGATTTAAAATCACTTCTTTATGCAATTCTCTTTTAAATAAGATAAGAGAGAAGGAAGGCACTGAGAATGGGTAGAGGGAGATGTAGAAGCTGGGCTGAAGAAGGAGAAAGTTAGAAACCCTGTGCAGGTCTACTAAATACTGGGGACTAATTTTTGGATCACAACAGCTCCAGGAGAATGGGTGAGTTGAACTGGCAAGGAGCAACTCACTCTCACCGTAAGTCTCTGGAACACCAGTAGGAGAAGGCCCTTTGATGACCACAGATGCTCAAATTGGCAGGAAAAGCTGCTTAGAGAAATAGTAGGAGTGGTAAGCTAGCTGATATGCAGCCCAGAGGGTTTGATACAGGGGATTCTGTAGTGGAGCATGGCCAGGGACAGCCATCCCCTTTAGGCTCAACTTGCTCCTGTAGGAGACTTTAGCCTTAGGGAAACCGTTCAACCTAATTTCTGAAGGGCAGTCTTGCCCATCAGACAGGGCTGGTCCAACCTGAGTGCCCCTTGGTTGACTGGCCTCTCCCCGGGCCCCAACTAGACATTGCCTGCTTGCAGGGTAGTCTTGGGTGCCTTGGGGCCCCACACCATAGCTTCTGCATTGGCAGACCATGCCTGAACAGTGGAGAGCTCCAGCAAGGTGGTCCCTGTGGCCACACACCAGCTCATCTAGTCTCTCCCCATACTGTAGCTTTGCATGGAGCCCATGGCAACTTGTCACGTTACTTTGCTGGTACATGTCTGCGTGGACAGGTTTTGCTTTCCTTGCCCCGTCCGCGTGTGGGAGTGCAGTCTGCTCCCCCTGCTGACTGCTTGCTGACTGCCATTGCAGTCATTCCCCCTGCTGACTGACATTGCAGACAAGGCCTTGGCAAGCACAGAGTCAACAAGCCTCACCCATGCCAGTACTCTGCCATTGTGCTAACTTAGTGAGTGTAGAGAATGGTTGATCCTCCCTCAACCTGAGTGATTATTCCTGCTTGCAGGGTACAGAGAAGGCACCCAGACCCACACCCACCAGCACCTCGCCCCTGAGCCAGTACCACCTCCAGTGTGACTGCACAGTCTCTCCAGCAGGGGACCCCACGGACTTCCCACTCCCAGCTGGATTGTCTCTGCCATGTGCGGAATGCCTGCAGGGAGGCAGGCAACTTGGTATTCATTAGCACTTTGCCACAGCTGCCACAACTCACTCCCTGTCCTCCTTTCCCCTGAGTGCAGTGGGTTCCAAACATGAGAAGCCCAGAGAACAAAGTCAGGAACCACGACAAGTCTTCCAGAGTTAGAGCACACAGTTCAGAAGTTGGGAGCTGAGCGTTGGCCCCCTAACATCTTCCAGAAACAAATACAATTGGCGGAATCCACCTTAGACCACAGTCAAACCCTCAAGGTCATCAAATAGGATGAAATAAAAAACAATCCATCCAGAGGTCAGTAACCTCAAAGATTGAAAGAACACAAATCCATAAAGATAAGTAAGAATGAGCACAAGAACTCTGATAACTCAAAAAGCCAGAGTGCCTTATTTCCTCCAAATGACTGCATCACTTCTCCAGCAAGGTCTCTGAAGTGAGTAGAGATGGATGAAGTGACAGAAATAGAATTCAGAATATGGATAGGAATGAAGATCACTGAATAACAGGAGTACATTGAAGCCCAATTCAAGGAAGCTAAGAATTATGTTAAAACAGTGTAGGAGGTGACAGGCAAAATAACCAGTACAGAAAAGAATGTAACTGGCCTGATAGAGCTGAAAAATGCACTACAAAAATTTCTTCATGCAATTACAAGAATTAATAGCAGACTAGACCAAGCAGAAGAAAGAATCTTAGAGCCCGAAGACTGGCTTTCTGAAACAAGACAGTCAGATAAGAATATTTAAAAAAACGAGAAGAAATGAACAAAACCGCTGAGAAACATGGAATTATGCAAAGAGATTAAATCTATGAATCATGGGTGTCCCTGAAAGAGGTGGGGATAATGAAACCAACTTGGAAAACATACTTCAGGATATCATCCATGAGAACTTCTCCAACCTAGATAGAGGCCAACATTCAAATTCAGGAAATGCAGAGAATCCCAGTAAGATACTTAACAAGATGAACGTCCCCAAGACAGATAATCATTAGATTATCCAAGGTCAAAATGAAAGGAAAAAATATTAAAGACAGCTAGAGAGAAAGGTCAGATCACCTACAAAGGGAAGTCCATCAGACTAATAGCGAATCTCTCTGTAGAAATCCTACAAGCCAGAAGAGATTGGGGTGGGCAATATTCAACATTCTTAAAAGAAATTCCAACCCAGAATTTCATATCTGGCCAAACTAAGTTTCATAGGCAAAGAAGAAATAAGATTCTTTTCAGACAAGCAAATACTGAGGAAATTCATTACCACCAGACTTGCTTTACAAGAGCTTCTGAAGGAGGCACTAAATATGGAAAGAAAAGACTATTACAAGCCACTACACAAAAAAACTGAAGTACACGGACCAGTGACACAATACAACACAACAATCGTATAATCAAGTCTGCAAAATAGCTAACATCATGATGACAGGATCAAATCCACATATATCAATACTGACTTTGAATGAAAAAGGACTATATGATCTAATTAAAAGGCACAGAGTAGCAAGCTAGATAAAGAACCCAGACCCATTTTGTATGCTGTCTTCAAGAGATCCATCTCACAAGCAATGACATGCCTAGGCTCAAAATAAAGGAATGAAGGAAAATCTACCAAGCAAATGAAAAATAGAATAATGCAGATGTTGCAATTCTAGTTTCTGACACAATAGATTTTAAACTAACAAAGATGAAGAGAGACAAAAGCACTACATAATAATGAAAGGTTCAATTCAACAAGAAAATCTAACTGTCCTAACTATGTATATACCCAACACAGGAGCACCCAGATTCATAAAAGCAAGTTCTTAGAGATTCCTAAACAATAATAATAACAATAGTGGGCGACTTTAACACCTTACTGGCAATATTAGACAGATCATCAAGACAGAAAATTAATGAAGATATTCAGGACCTGAACTCAGCACTTGGAACTGATAGACAAATGGAACTGATAGACATTTATGGAACTCTCCACCCCAAAACAAGAGAATATACATTTTTCTCATTGCCACATGGCACATACTCTACAGTCAATCACATAAACTTAACAATCTGCATCTATTGAGATAATCATGTGATTTTTGTTTTTAGTTCTGTTTATGTTATGAATCACATTTATTAATTTTGTGTATGTTGAACCAATCTTACATCCTAGGGACAAAGCCTACTTGATCACGGTTGATCACGGTTTATCACGGTGGATAAGCTTGATGATGTGCTGCTGGGTTTGGTTTGCCAGTATTTGGTTGAGCGTTTTTGCATTGATGTTCATTGAGGATATTGACCTGAAGTTTTCTTTTTTTGTTGCATCTCTGCCAGGTTCTGGTATCAAGATGACTCTGACCTCATAGCATGAGTTGGAGAGTAGATGCAGGAAAGTCTTTTTTTCAATAGTTACTATAGTATTTAATAAATATTGTGATTAAAGAGCATGAAGAACATGGCTAAAAAAGGGTATACCTTGCACTAGGAAATACTTGTACATTTGTATTAACTTGTGCTTTGTGTTCCATTTCTGTTAAAGTCTATCTTCTCATCTTCTTTTGTGTGGCCAAAAAACCACGATGTCTGCTAAAAAGAAAAATATATTTGGTTTGGATGAAGGAGTCATTTAAATTGTTTATATACAAATAATTCTACTAGTAATTTAGTATTCCCATTTGTGATTTTTTTTTCAGTTCTATAGTGAAACAAATGATTACAAATAGTTCAAATATTATGTAGCCCAACAATAGAGCTTGTTTAAGATAGTTAGTAGGATACAGTTTTCTAGGATCTCTTTATATAGATCTGATACTGAAAGTAGGGAAAAATTACATATACAATCCAAAATTTGGATTAGTATTTAGAGACTGAAGATTATATTTTCCTCTATGGAAACTAAGAAAATCATTCTAGCATTTTTAAGCTGACTTCAACATTTATCTTTTGTGGATACTTAAATATTCAAGATATCTATTGCACATCACTTTTTGTCATGCAAATAAACTGGAACAGTATCAGCTTTCTATTTTAAATAGATTCAAAGAAGCTGCACAAGATAGCTTACAAAACTAAGAGTATTATTCATTTTCTGTATCATGTAATAATCTATGTTATTGACAACATGCCTATGGCTAAATTAAATTGGCATTGGAATTTGAGGCAAGTGAGTTTCTTGTAGAGCAGCCATCTTAACTCCAAGCACACCAAAGGACTCAATGGCTTTCTGAGCAATCATGTCTGTATTAGCCATGATACATCTATTGACTTGAAGTTTAGTCTTGTTTTATTGAATCTGTAATTCTAGGTTGATCCTCCTGATTATTTCCCCAATCTATCTTCCAAACTGTGTTTTCCATTTTAGTCATTGGCAGCTCCATCATTTTTGTTGTTCAGGTAAAAATCTTTTGAGTCATTATTGATTTATTTCTCTCTCTTAGACCCAGTCTATCAACAAATCTTCTTAGCTCTAATTTCAAAATTTATCCAAAATCCAATCTCTGCTTTCTACCTCTATGCTACTATTCTAGACCGAGTTACTTTCATCTCTTGCTTGGATTATTAGTCCCTCACCTGGTCTTTCTGTTTCTGTCCTTCATACGAGTGATTTGTTAAAACAGATCAGTTTATGTCATCTCTTCACTTAAGATTCTCGGTGATGAGTTCTTTACGCCACACAGAGTAAAAGTCTAATTAGTGTAATACTATACCAGGTTATACAGGGTCTGGCCTCTCACTCCCTCGCAGACTGCATCTTCTATTTGCTCTTTCTACTCAGTTATGGTCACACTGGCTACTTTGCTGTTCTTGAGCACACCTGCTTACTCCTGCTCCTGCATTTTTTAAATTATTATTATACTTTAAGTTATAGGGTACATGTGCACAACATGCAGGTTTGTTACATATGTATACATGTGCCATGTTAGTATGCTGCACCCATTAACTTGTCATTTACATTAGGTATATCTCCTAATGCTATCCCACCCCCTCCCCAACCCTATGACAGGACCCAGTGTGTGATGTTTCCCACCCTGTGTTCAAGTGTTCTCATTGTTCAAATCCCACTATGAGTGAGAACATGCAGTGTTTGGTTTTCTGTCCTTGCAATAGTTTGCTCAGAATGATGGTTTCCACCTTCATCCATGTCCCTACAAAGGACAAGAACTCATCCTTTTTTATGGCTGCATAGTATTCCATGGTGTATATGTGCCACATTTTCTTAATGCAGTCTATCATTGATGGACATTTGGGTTGGTTTCAAGTGTTTTCTATTGTGAATAGTGCCACAATAAACATACATGTGCATGTGTCTTTATAGCAGCATGATTTATAATCCTTTGGGTATATACCAAGTAATGGGATGGCTGGGTCAAATGGTATTTCTAGTTCTAGATCCTTGAGGAATCACCACGCTGTCTTTCACAATGGTTGAACTAGTTTACAGTCCCACCAACAGTGTAAAAGTGTTCCTATTTCTCCACATCCTCCCCAGCACCTGTTGTTTCCTGACTTTTTAATGATCGCCATTCTGCTTGGTGTGAGATGGTATCTCATTGTGGTTTTGATTTACATTTCTCTGATGGCCAGTGATGATGAGCATTTTATCATGTGTCTGTTGACTGTGTAAATGTCTTCTTTTGAGAGGTGTCTGTTCATATCCTTTGCCTATTTTTGATGGGATTGTTTGATTTTTTTCTTGTAAATTTGTTTAAGTTCTTTGTAGATTCTGGATATTAGCACTCTGTCAGATGAGTAGATTGCAAAAATTTTCTCCCATTCTGTAGGTTGCCTGTTCACTCTGATGGTAGTTTCTTTTGCTGTGCAGAAGCTCTTTAGTTTAATTAGATCCCATTTGTCTCTTTTGACTTTTGTTGCCATTGCTTTTGGTGTTTTAGTCATGAAGTCTTTGCCCATGCCTATGCCCTGAATGGTATTGCCTACATTTTCTTCTAGGATTTTTATGGTTTTAGGTCTAACATTTAAGTCTTTAATCCATCTTGAATTCATTTTTGTATAAGGTGTAAGGAAGGGATCCAGTTTCATCTTTCTACATATGGCTAACCAGTTTTCCCAGCACTATTTATTACATAGGGAATCCTTTCCCTATTTCTTGTTTTTGTCAGGATTGTCAAAGATCAGATGGTTGTAGATGTGTGGTATAATTTCCTAGGGCTCTATTCTGTTCCATTGGTCTATATCTCTGTTTTGGTACCAGTACCATGCTGTTTTGGTTACTGTAGCCTTGTAGTATAGTTTGAAGTCAGGTAGCGTGATGCCTCCAGCTTTGTTCTTTTGGCTTAGGGTTGTCTTGGCTATGTGGGCTCTTTTTTGGTTCCATATGAACTTTAAAGTAGTTTTTTCCAATTCTGTGAAAAAAGTCCTTGGTAGCTTGATGGGGATGGCATTGAATCTATAAATTACCTTGGGCAGTGTGGCCATTTTCACGATATTGATTCTTCCAACCCTTGAGCATGGAATGCTCTTCCATTTGTTTGTGTCCTCTTTTATTTCACTGAGCAGTGGTTTGTAGTTCTCCTTGAAGAGGTCCTTGACATCCCTTGTAAGTTGGATTCCTAGATATTTTATTCTCTTTGAAGCAACTATGAATGGGAGTTCACTCATATTTGGCTCTCTGTCTGTTATTGGTGTATAGGAATGTTTGTGATTTTTGCACATTGATTTTGTGTCCTGAGACTTTGCTGAAGTTGCTTATAAGCTTCAGGAGATTTTAAGCTGAGATGATGGGGTTTTCTAAATATACAATCATGTCATCTGCCAACAGTGACAATTTGACTTCCTTTTTTCCTAATTGAATACCCTTTATTTCTTTCTCCTGCCTGATTGCCCTGGCCAGAACTTCCAACACTATGTTGAACAGGAGTGGTGAGAGAGGGCATCCCTGTCTTGTGCCAGTTTTCAAAGGGAATGCTTCCAGTTTTTTCCCATTCAGTATGATATTGACTGTGGGTTTGTCATAAATAGCTCTTATGATTTTGAGATATGTTCCATCAATACCTAGTTTATTGAGAGTTTTTATAGCATGAAGGGCTGTTGAATTTTGTTGAAGGCCTTTTCTGCATCTATTGGGATAGTCATGTGGTTTTTGTCTTTGGTTCTGTTTATATGATGGATTACGTTTCTTGATTTGCACATGTTGAACCAGCCTTGCATCCCAGGAATGAGGCCAACTTGATTGTGGTGGATAAGCTTTTAAATGTGCTGCTGGATTCAGTTTGTCAGTATTTTATTGAGGATTTTTGCATCGATGTTCATCAGGGATATTGGTCTAAAGTTTTCTGTTTTTTGTTGTGTCTCTGCCAGGCTTTGGTATCAGGATGATGCTGGCCTTGTAAGATGAGTTAGGGAGGATTCCCTCTTTTTTTATTTATAGGTATAGTTTCAGAAGGAATGGTACCAGCTCCTCTTTGTACCTCTGGTAGAATTTGGCTGTGAATCTGTCTGGTCCTGGACTTTTTTTGGTTGGTAGGCTATTAATTATTGCCTCAATTTCAGAGCCTGTTACTGGTTTATTCAGGGATTCAACTTCTTCCTGGTTTAGTCTTAGGAAGGTGTATGTGTCCAGGAATGTATCCATTTCTTCTAGGTTTTCCAGTTTATTTGCGTAGAGGTGTTTATAGTATTCTCTGATGGTAGTTGTGGATCGGTGGTGATATCCCCTTTATCATTTTTTATTGTGTCTATTTGATTCTTCTCTCTTTTCTGCTTTTTTGGTCTTGCTGGTGTTCTATCAATTTTGTTGATCTTTTCAAAAAATCAGCTCCTGGATTCATTGATTTTTTGAAGGGTTTTTTGTGTCTCTACCTCCTTCAGTTCTGCTCTGATCTTAGTTATTTCTTGCCTTCTGCTAGTTTTTGAATTTGTTTGCTCTTACTTCTCTAGTTCTTTTAATTGTGATATTAGGGTATCAATTTTAGATCTTTCCTGCTTTCTCTTGTTGGCATTTAGTGCTCTAAATTTCCCTCTACACACTGCTTTAAATGTGTCCCAGAGATTCTGGTATGTTGTGTCTTTGTTCTCACTGGTTTCAAAGAACATCTTTATTTCTACCTTCATTTCGTTATTTACCCAGTAGTCATTCAGAAGCAGATTGTTCAGTTTCCATGTAGTTGTGTGGTTTTGAGTGAGTTTCTTAATCCTGAGTTCTAATTTGATTGCACTGTGTTCTGACAGTTTGTTATAATTTCTGTTTGTTTACATTTTCTGAGGAATGCTTTACTTCCAACTAAGTGGTCAACTTTGGAATAAGTGTGTGTGGTGCTGAGAAGAATGTATATTCTGTTGATTTGGGGTAGAGAGTTCTGTAGATGTCTATTAGGTCAGCTTGGTTCAGAGCTGAGTTCAATTCCTACATATCCTGGTAACTTTCTGTCTCGGTGATCTATCTGATGTTGACAAGGGCATGTTAAAGTTTCTTATTATTATTTTGTGGGAGTCTAAGTGTCTTTGTAGGTCTCTAAGGACTTGCTTTATGAATCTGGGTGCTCCTGTATTGGGTGCATATATATTTAGGATAGTTAGCTCTTCTCATTGAATTGATCCCTTTACCATTATGGAATGGCCTTCTTTGTCTCTTTTGAACTTTGTTGGGTGAAAGTCTGTTTTATCAGAGACTAGAATTGCAACCCCTGCTTCTTTTTGTTTTCCATTTGCTTGGAAGATCTTCCTCCATCCCTTTATTTTGAGTCCATATGTGTCTCTGCACGTGAGATGGGTCTCCTGAATACAGCACACTGATGGGTCTTGACTCTTGATCCAATTTGCCAGTCTGTGTCTTTTAATTGGAGCATTTAGCCCATTTACATTTAAGGTTAGTATTGTTATGTGTGAATTTGATCCTGTCATTATGATGTTATCTGGTTATTTTGCCTGTTAGTTGTTGCAATTTCTTCCTAGCATCGATGGTCTTTACAATTTGGTGTGTTTTTGCAGTGACTGGTACCGGTTGTTCCTTTCCACGTTTAATGCTTCCTTCAGGAGCTCTTGTAAGATAAGCCTGGTGGTGACAAAATCTCTCAGCATTTGCTTGTCTGTAAAGTATTTTATTTCTCCTTCACTTATGAAGTTTAGTTTGGCTGGATATGAAATTCTGGGTTTAAAATTCTTTTCTTTAAGAATGTTGAATATTGGCCCCCAGTCTCTTCTGTCTTGTAGAGTTTCTGCTGAGAGATCCGCTATTTAGTCTGATGGGCTTCCCTTTGTGGATAACCTGTCCTTTCTCATTGGCTGCCCTTAACATTTTTCTTTCGTTTCAACTTTGGTGAATCTGACATTTACGTGTCTTGGAGTTGCTCTTCTCAAGGAGTATCTTTGTGGTATTCTCTGTATTTCCTGAATTTGAGTGTTGGCCTTCCTTGCTAGGTTGGGGAAGTTCTCCTGGATAATATCCTGGAGTGTTTTCCAACTTGGTTCCATTCTGCCCATCACTTTCATGTACACCAATCAGATGTTGATTTGACCTGTTCACATAGTCCCATATTTCTTGGAGGTTTTGTTTGTTTCTTGTTACTCCTTTTTCTCTAAAGTTTCCTTCTCACTTCATTTCATTCATTTGATCTTCAGTCACTGATACCCTTTCTTCCACTTGATCAAATCGTCTACTGAAGCTTGTGCATGCATCACGTAGTTCTTGTGCCATGGTTTTCAGCTCCATTAGGTCATTTAAGGTCTTCTCTATCTAGTTAGCCATTCATGTAATCTTTTTTCAAGGTTTTTAGCTTCTTTGCAATGGGTTCAAATATCCTCCTTTAGCTCCAAGAAGTTTGTTATTACCGATCATCTGAAACCTACTTCTGTCAACTCATCAAAGTCATTCTCAGTCCAGCTTTGTTCCATTGCTGGTGAGGAGCTGCATTTCTTTGGAGGAGAAGAGGTGCTCTGAGTTTTAGAATTTTCAACTTTTCTGCTCAGGTTTCTCCCCATCTTTGTGGTTTTATCTATCTTTGGTCTTTTATGATGGTGATTTACAGATGGGGTTTTGGTGTGAATGTCCTTTCTGTTTGTTACTTTTCTTTCTAACAGTCAGGACCCTCAGATGCAGGTTGGTTGGAATTTGCTGGAGGTCCACTCCAGACCCTCTTTGCCTGGGTATCACCAGCGGAGGCTGCAGAACAGCAAATATTGCAGAATGATAAATGTTGCTGCCTGATCCTTCTTCTGGAAGCTTCGTCTCAGAGGGGCACCCAGCTGTATGAGGTGTCAGTCGGCCGCACTGGGAGCTGTCTCCCAGTTAGGCTACTCGGGGGTCAGGGACCCACTTGAGGAGGCAGTCTGTCCATTCTCGGATCTCAGACTCCGTGCTGGGAGAACCACTACTCTTTTCAAAGCTGTCAGACTGGGATTTTTAAGTATGCAGAAGTTTCTGCTGCCTTTTGTTCATGCCCTGCCCCCAGAGATGGAGACTATGGCAGGCAGGCCTCCTTGAGCTGCGGTGGCCTCCACCGAGTTCGAGCTTCCTGGCTGCTTTGTTTATGTACTCAAGCCTCAGCAGTGGCGGATGCCCCTCCCCCCACCTCACTGCTGCCTTGCAGTTTGATCTCAGACAGCTGCACTAGCAGTGAGTGAGGCTTCGTGGGTGTGGGACCCTCCAAGTCAGGCATGGGATATAATCTCCTGGTGTGCTGTTTGCTAAGACTGTTGGAAAAGTGCAGTATTTGGGTGGGAGTGTCCCAATTTTCCAGGTACAGTCTGTGACGGCTTCCTTTGGCTAGGAAAGGGAATTCCCAGACCCCTTGCACTTCCTGGGTGAGGCAGTGCCCCACCCTGGTTTGGCTCACGCTCCGTGGGCTGCACCCACTGTCCAACAAGCCCCAGTGAGATGAACCCAGTACCTCAATTGGAAATGCAGAAATCACCCATCTTCTGCGTTACTCACACTGAGAGCTATAGACTGGAGCTGTTCCTATTCAGCCATTTTGGAATCCAAAAAGTCTTTTGATAAAATTCCACATGATTTCATGTTAAAAATTCTCAATAAAGTAGGTATTGAAGGAGTATATCTGAAAAGAATAAGAGCCATCTGTGATTAACCCATGGCTAAGATTATACTGAATGGGCAAAAGCTGGCAGCATTGCCTTGAAAACTGACACAAGACAAGGATGCCCTCTTTCACCACTCCTATTCAACATAGTATTGGAAGTCATGGTCAGGGCAATCAGGCAAGAAAAAGAAATAAAGGTCATTCAAGTAGGAAGAGAGGAAATCAAACTGTTCCTGTTGGCAGACAACTTGATTCTATATCTAGAAAACTTAATAGTCTCAGCTCAAAAGCTTCTTAAACTGATAAACAACTTTAGCAAAGTCTCAGGATCCAAAATCAATATGCAAAAATCACCAATATTCCTATATATCAGCAACAGTCAAGCCAAGAGCCAAATCAGGAACATGATCCCATTCAAAATTGCCACAAAAAAGTTTAAAATGACTAGGAGTACAGTTAACAAGAGAGGTGAAGATCTCTACAAGGAGAACCACAAAACACTGCTCAAAGAAATCAGAGATTACACAAAGGGAAAAATATTTCATGCTTATGGAAAAGAAGGATAAATATTGTAAAAATGGCCATACTGCTCAAAGCATTTATAGACTCAATGATATTCCTATTAAACTACCATTGAGATTCTTGACAGAATTAGGAAAAAAACTATTTTAAAATTCACGTGGAACCAAAAAACACAGCCTAAATAGCCAAAGCAATCCTAAGGAAAAAAAAAAAAACACACACACACACAGAAAAACAAAAAACAAAGCTGGAGGCATCATGCTACCCAACTTCAAACTATACTAGAGGACTATAGGACCAAAACAACTGGTACTAGTACAAAAACAGATGCATAGTCCAATGGAACAGAATAGAGAACCCAGTAATAAGGTAGCACAACTATAGCCATGTGATCTTTGGCAAACCTGACAAAAACAAGCAATGGGGAAAGAATTCCCTACTCAATAAATGGTGCTATGGTAACCAGCTAGCCATATGCAGAAGGTAGAAACTGGACCTCTTTCTTACACTATATACAAAATTTAAATATATATATATATTTATTTATTTATACAAAAATTAACTCAAGATGGAATAAAGACCCAAATGTAAAACCCAAAACTATAAAAACCCTGGAAGGCAATCTAGGCAATAACATTCAGGACATAGGAACAGACAAAGCTTTCATGGTGTAGATGCCAAAAGCAATTGCAATGAAAGCAAAAGTTGACAAATGGAATCTAATAAAATTAAAGAGCTTCTGCACAGCAAAGGAAACTCTCAACAAAGTGAACAGATAACCTACATAATTGAAAAAAGTTTTGTAATGCATGGATATAACAAAGGTCCAATATCCAGCATCTGTAAGCAACTTAAGCAAATTAACAAGCAAAAAACAATCCCATTAAAAAGTGGGCAAAGGACTTGAAAAGACACTTTTCAAAAGAAGACATACAATCACATGAAAAAAAGCTCAGCGTCATTGATCATTAGAGAAATGCAAATCAAAACCAAAATGAGATACCATCTGACACCAGTCAGAATGGTTATTATTAAAAAGTCAAAAAATAACAGATGCTGGCAGAGTTTGAAGAGAAAGGAACACTTATACACTGTTGTTGGGAATGTAAATTAGTTCAACCATTGTAGAAAGCAGCATGACGATGCCTCAGAGTACTAAAGACAGAAATACCATTTGACCAAGAAATTCCATTACTGGGTACATACCCAAACGAACATAAATTATTCTATTACAAAGACACATGCATGTGTATGTTTATTGCAGTATTATTCACCATAGTGAAGACATGGAATCAACCTAAATGCCCATCAAAGATAGACTGGATAAAGAAAATGTGCTACATATACATTGTGGTACATGGACTACTTCACAGCCATAAAAAATAATGAGATTATGTCCTTTGCAGGAACATGGATGGAGCTGGAGGCCATCATTCTTAGCAAACTAACATAGGAACAGAAAACCAAATACTGCATGTTCTCACTCATAAGTGTGAGATAAATGATGGGAACACATGGACACACAGAGGGGAACAACACACACCGGAGCCTTTTGGAGGGTGAGGGTTGAGAGGAAGGAAAGGATCAGGATAAATAACTAATGGGTACTAGGCTTAATACCTGGGTGATGAAATAATCTGTACAACAAACTTCCATGACACAAGTTTACCTATATAACAAACCTGCACATGTACCCCTGAACTGAAAATAAACATTAAAAAATGGGTGAAGAAAACCAAATTACAAACAAAAATCCATGTATTCTTTTAGTTTTACCTATGTAACTATCCTTACCAGTGCTCATTTTTTCTGCAAATGGATTTGAGTTGCCATCTGGGTTCCTTTAATTTCACCCTGAAGAACCCCCTTTAGTGTATTTTGTAGTGTAGGTCTCAGATTCTTATATTGGTTTCTCATTTACTTCCTTTAGAAAGGAGACAGTGTAATCATATAGTTATGAAAATTGTTAGGAAAGAATGATAAAATGATATAACAATAATTAGATTTCACATTCTTTTGGAAATACAGTAGGTCTTTTATTACAAATATATTTCACATTCTTTGGACATATTGTAGTTCCTTTATTTTGAACCAGTTTTAAAGATTCTCTGTTTTTAAAACTTTAAAAAATGTGTTTTTCTGTTAGAGTGATGGAAAAACTCTTCTTGAATGTAGCAATACAAATAATTAAATTATAAAAAGCACTTTGGTCTCAAATTATGAAATAAATTCTTTGTGAAATCAAATCTGGATCTGTAAACAATGGTGTTTGTTTAAAAAAACTGAACAAGTAATGGAAAGTTTGGATAAAGGCACAGAGCATAATTCTTGAATACTGAGTGGTAAGATGATCTTTCATAACTCCCTTTAAAGTGTTTTATACATATAAACTTAAACCTCACCTGTGTTCATCTATAGATCATTTATCCACAAGTGTCTGTCACTAGATCATTTACCCCAGAGACAGGAGATTCAATTGAAGATGTAACTAATGGGATCTGGAATCATAGCTTTCTAACAGAAGCAAATGTTATTTTCCTTTGAATAGCCTTGGGCTTTTAGAAAGAGCTAATAGGTGTTTTCCTAGGACCGTATGCAGTTACCTATGGACAAAGAAGACTCTAAAATAGTCTTTGGCTAATAGTAACTGTGTTTAGTGACACTGTATTATAGAAACATCTCCATTTGCAGTGTGTAGTAATTCCCACACCTTTCTTGCTTTGGTTGCTCCAAGACACTCATGTTTTCTTAGCCAGGTAGGCAGGGAGGCAAGTCTATTCCTTCAGGTCACTGAGGAATTGATTGCTGTCATAATATATCTGTTGGTATAATTGGGACCAACCATGCAATATTGATCTTACTCAAGAATTGAATTTTGATCAAAATTGTTCTGGGGAGTTTTCTCTCAGCATGACTCATCAGGAAGTTTTCTTAGAAACTTAGTGGCTATCTGTGAGGTCTGGCCACTAATGATCTATCTTCTTGTTGAGGCAAGATTTTTTATCTTAGCCAACTAAAGAAACTCCTTCTATAAAGAGTTCTTCTGCTGCGTCTTTGGAGGATTAAGTGCCCTCTGCAAGGAGAAGCTGGTATGGGTCTGGTTTATTTCTTAACTCTGAGGAATCCATTTTGAAAACTATCAACTAAAGTAGATTAGCTAAAGCTATTTTTGGATTCTACGCATAGCTCCCAGTGCTTAAACGCAAGTCTTTCCTACCTTGAATATGATACATTTGAACAAGGAAACTAAAATGACTCATTTGATTAATCTTAACACTTTATGAAAATTAGTTTCAAAATATGATTTTTGAGGGAGAGTGTGTTGACAGAGGAGCTGTTTTTGTAGGGTCTTTCCATTTGGCAGGTTACCTGAGGACTAGTTTATTTACTTCTTCCACTAGGTGGCAGGACTTTTAAGCAATGTTGCAAATGTGTCCCAGAAAGTCCTCTTGAAACAGAGAAGTTAGAATTGTCAACATTTGATACAGGACAGGAAGTTTAACTTTCTTATGCTCCTGGGCTTCTGTGATTACCTTGCTCCACATTCCTCCCCATAATGCAGTTTATTTTTCCAGGCAAATAATGCATTAAGAATGTGTTTTCACTTTTGGTATCGTGTCACAATTGCAGAAGTGATTTTATTCTCAGATCTTTGACTGAAACATCTGTGATATCTTGTTTTCAGGAGGAAAGAGAGGTGCATTATAGATTTTGAAATATCAAAAGACATTTCCGTTTTCATTTTCATCTAAAATGGCCATGGAGGAGGATGGAGTGTTGGTGTTGATAGGACAGGGTTGGAGTGTTTCGACCTGAATAGAATGAAAATACGTAAAAAGAAATAAAAGGAATGGTATTAAGATGTGGCAAATACAAATGTAGAAGAAAGTCAATTGCTTCTATGAATTAGGATCTTGTGAATTATTGGGTCCAAATTATGTTTTGCTACATTTTCGTTAGTGAATAATGGCCTTTTTGGCTTATGATTCAATGTGAGTGGCATTTGGGGTGATCCTGGCTAATTGAGAAATTAGTCAAGATGCTTTTGAAATCATGTCATCAAATACAAGTGAAAAATATTTTCCTAGCTATCTGAAAATAAACTTGTGAAAAATGAAAGGGTCAAATTGCCATAAACCCTTTGGTTTTTGTTATGGGCAGTTGTGAAAAGCATCACTCACTCTCAGATAACTGGAGCTTGAGTTACATGAAATAAGCCTTTGGAATTAAGTTAATGGGTGGTCTTTACTTTAGTTTGTTACTCTGGCACTTGGGTACCAATACTTAATATTCATGATTAAATCCAAGGAGAAAAATGCTTAAAATTACAACCTCCTTTTGTGTTTGGAGAAGAATCTCATTTCAGCCAAACTTTTTATTTAACCAACATGTTTTAACTCTCCTTAGTGGAGAAGGGGTAGAGTTCCAAGTACTATTAAATGTTTACCTTTGGTTTACTTGCTGTGGAGTGTGACAACTTTGCAGATGTGTTTCCAATACAAAAAGACAAGGAAACTGCTTTTCTCTCTCTCAACACAGAATCTCACAAAAGCCTGTGTAGTGCAGATAGAGCTGTCAGAAACATTCAGGCACAGAAACTCCCCAAACATGTAATCAATTGTCTCCTAGGTGGGTCCTGTGAATGATTGGCTTTCACAGACAGGTGCTTTTATTTATAAATACATCCTGTGAAGACAGCCAAAGGTGCAAGGTGTTCTTCCTGTCAGGGTGAGTGACGGGTACAGTATGAGGAGTAAATGAGTGGGATAGTGGGGAGTTGAAAGCTGAGCTGTTCTAATCCCTTGGAGCAGGACACCTGGAAGCTCCTCCTGCTTCTTCCCTTTCACAGCCCCTGGTTTTGCTAGATATACGAGGGTGGAGGGAAGTATATAAACAGTGTATTTATGTGGATGGGGGATGGAATGAGGGGGATGTTTGGGGAGTTTAATCCCAGCCAGGAACACCAAAAAGGTGCCGGGGTGGTTCTTTGATTTTCACTTTAGTGGCCTTTATACTCTATGCATGCTTTTGATCACTGCCCTGATGGCCATACCTCTACTTGCTGCCTCTTTGGTCCTTGAAACTCTCTAGGTTAAAGCCAGAGTGCAGTAGGGAAATGTTACTCGAAAAGAACGGCCAGTGTGATAAGGCCATCTCAGTAAGATATGTAATCCCTTTGGCAACTTTTGAAGCATTGGTTGTGTCTTCCACAAGAAAGACCATACATTACTCTCTTGCAAAATAAGAATATTCTTTTCTCCCTTATTTTGAATTTATGTCAGTACTTATCAAATTTAATAATTTGTGCTTGACAGTTTAAATTTTATACTTACCT
This sequence comes from Papio anubis, assembly GCF_008728515.1. NCBI lineage: Eukaryota > Metazoa > Chordata > Mammalia > Primates > Cercopithecidae > Papio > Papio anubis. The sequence goes on along the minus strand of NC_044978.1, from coordinate 44,684,692 downwards.
GACTCTGTATGTACTTTATCTAGAGTAAAGAAACCTAACTTAGATACTGTTAATAAGCTGAATCTTTTCTATGAGGCAAAGTACAGTATACATATACTCATGTGTTATAGAGGAAAGACTTTGGAATTATACACATTTGGTTTAAATTTCTATTCTAACATTTATTACATATGCGACTTTGAATAAGTTATTAAACTTTATGCCTTGGTTTTCTACCTCTGTTGAAAGAGGATATTAATATCTTTCTTTTAGTGCTGTGATATTAGATGAAGCAATGAATGTTAAACATGAAGCATTCATTCAAATATAGAGATAGGCTCAATGCATGCTAGTTACTTCCTTCCACAGTCTATGGTAGAGTCTGTTTCAAAACAAAGATTAAGCATGAAATCATGCTTTCAAAATGTTACCTTCTTGGCCAATTTTTAACCATTGTAGAAAAAGTTTCCTTAGATGCATTTAAGTTTTCTGCTAATGGCACACTCTCCTGGAAGAAATTCTGGGCAGAGAAAAAGGCAGCTAAAGACAATGTTTGGTGAAGGAGAAAAAATAGAAACGTGAGTAGTGTTGTAATTCAAAGTTTTTTGTTCCAGTCATGTGATTTTTTTTTCATTAATACCCATCTCTAGACATATGAGTATGTGCCTTTCTCCACACGTGACAACTATTTTTGAAGACATTAATGTACTCCTGTCTGCCTATTTGATAGAAATCTAATTGCAGGAATAATAAAATCAGAATATTAAAGCTGGAAGAGACTATTCTTGTTTTTGCATTGATAATAGATGTGCATGTTTTGGGGCACGTGATAATTTAATACATTCATATAATTTGTAAAGTTCAAATCAATGTTACTGGGATATCTTTCACTTTAAATATTTGTCTTTTCTTTATGCTAGAATATTAAAATCATTCTTTTCTAGATATTTCAAAATATACAATAGATTATTGTAAACTCTAATTACCCTACTGATCTATCAAACACTAGGTCTTATTTCTTCCATCAAACTGTGTATTTGTACCCACTAATCAAACTCTCTTCATGCCCTTCTCCCTTAACACTTCCCAGCCTCTGGTAACCATGAATCTACTCTATCTTCATGAGATCCACTTTTTTATCTTCCACATATGAATGAACACATGCAATATTTGTCTTCTAGTACTTGACTTATTTCACTTAACATAATGACACATTTCTATTCACGTTGCTGCAGATGTCAAGATTTCATTCTTTTTTATGGCTGAATAATTTTCCGTTGAGCATATACACCACATTTTCTTTATCCATTCACCCATTGATGGACACCTAGTTTGATTCCATAGTTTGGCTATTATGGTTAGTGCTGCAATAAACATGGGAGTGCAGATATATTTCTGATTTATTCATTTCTTTTTTGAGGGGATATACACCCAGTAGTGGGATTGCTGAATCATATATTACTGTTATTGTTAGGGTTTTGATGAACCTCCATAAGGTTTTCCATAATGGCTGTACTAATTTACATTCTCATCAACAGTGTACAAGTGTTCTCCTCTCTTCACATCCTCATCAGCTTCCATTATTCTCTAAACTATTCTCATTACTAAAAGAATATGTTGGAGGATCCAGAAGGAGTTTCAGAAGCCAGAAATGATACACAATGAACTTATGGAAAAGCAGGGATTAAAACCCAAGTGTTTTTATGGAATCAACTTAAGTGTCCATCCACAGATGAATGAATAAAAATGTGGCATATATACACAATGGAATACTATTCAGCCTCTATAAAGAAAAAAAATCATGTCATTTGTGACAACATGGATGGAACTGGAGAACATATGCTAAGTGAAATAAGCCAGGCGCAGAAAGATAGATACTTCATGTTCTTACTCATGTGTGGAACCTAAAACAATGGAACTAAATGAAGCAGAAAGAATGCTGGTTATAGAGGCTGGTAAGTGGGAGGAATAGGGAAATGATCGTCAAAAGGTATAAGGCCTTTATACAAGAAGAACTAGGTTTTCTTTAACCTTAAAGTATATTGCACAATGTGGTGAATATAGTGAATGATAATGCAGTATACGTTTCAAAATTAGAGTAAATTTCGAAAGTTCTCACCACAAAAAAACAAATATTGGAGATAGGCATATTAATTAGCTGATTTAATTATTCTACACTGTATTTTTACATTATAACATCACTTTGTGTCACCATACAAATATATAACTATAATTTGTCAATTGACATTTACAAATAAAAAATTTTTAAAGACTGCACATTGTATACCTTCAAAATTTCAAGTCTCTTGATTTTTAATCCAGAGCTCTATATTTAAGAAAGACTGTTTCATCAAAAGTTATTAATTATGTTTTCTCTTAGTAACCAGAAAGATGGAAACCAATAGGAAGGTGGGCTTTTAAAACTCATTCTCAAATGATCCTCTACTGATTTTGAAGACAGGAAGCAGGTGGATTCAAGTCAGAATGAAGGAAAGAATCAAGAATAGCTTTTCCAGGCTGGAATTCGCACAGTAGTTTCTTCTTGGGGCAAATATTGGAATGCTGAATATTGAGCTTGTAGTTTATTTTTCTGCCAATTAAAGATATGCTCAGATTGATTAATTTGGGGAGTAATTAATTAAAATAGTTTGTGGGAAATCAGAAGATATGTTTCCTAGAGCTATATCGGTACATCTCTTATACGAATGTGTTCTTAGAGCCATATAGGACAGCTCTTATATGGATTTGTTTTGACTATTGCATGAAATTAAACCATAGTGAAATTTCTCAGGGTTTATAACTACAAATTAAAGTTACCAAACCACCTCTGGCCCAAATCTTCTTTCTAACCTGTGTTCTGCATCTTGTTCCAAGAGCTGTGTTTCCTGCCAAACATACCGGATGGGACATCTGCAGCAAGGATTGAAAATGAGAATTTTGCCCTGAGTTTGAAGGTGTTATTTTTCCCATGGTTTGATTTGCCTGGCATTTTTTTGCTTGGCATCTTTTCCTTTTCCTTTGCAAGGAAAGGGAGAAATGAGAAGCATTAGTTGCTGACGAAGTCAAGAGGGCGCTGAGGCTGACTGGGTTTATTACTTTTGGCAGATGAATGGTGTGATGTGGTTTTACTTCCTATTTGCAGAGCCTTTCTAGAAACCTGGGCTCTGTTCTTCAGTGAGCTCCCCTTGTCGGCTTATATATATATGTTAAAAAAGACAAAGTGAAAGTCCAAAAGAAGAAAAGGCATTTTTAAAAAGAATATTCTTGAGAATAGGGGACCTCCCGATAATGCAGTGGAATCAGAAGGGATAGAGCAGAAAACAATTGTCAACATGTAAAAATTGTCATTCTTTCCTGTGTAGACTTTGTAGAATTTTCATGCATCTCTCTCATAAGCCAATGTTGATGATAATGATATTCGTAACAGCAGCAACAATTACAAATGACATGTGTGTGGTAATTCCCAGTTGTTTGCACGCATTATTTCATTTTTTTAAAAAAGGTATGAAACACAAAACAAACTGTTGAGTAATCACATTAAAACGCTAGAGCCTCAGCCCCAAAACGATGAGCCAGTTTGGCACAAGGAGGAGACAGAGTGCCTGGCATCTGGTATCTGGTTTCGAGTTCAGCTCAGTCATTTTAAGCCTTGAATAAGGCACAAGCCCCCGGACCTCAATGTTTGTCATCTTTAATATGATAAAATTATATTAGATGATCTCTAAGAATCATCCCAACTTTAATATTCTAAGTCTATCATCAATTTCCCTGGATGGGCATAAATTTTCAGCTTAAATAAGGCACCATTTGGATGTTGAAAAGCTAACTCTGGTTTTTGAAAACATTTCTTATTGCAGCCAGTTGTCTGTTCAGAGATTTACACTTGGTTTACAAAGCCATTATGTTTTCAAGCATGCAGCTAGCTAAGAACATAATGCTTTCATCACCACCATCTTTATTTAAAACGGAAAATGCTCCCTGAAAAGATTTAAATGGATGTGTGGATTACATGTATTGTGTAACTACCCCACAGTGTAACAAGGCTAACAAAAACAAGAATCACTTATTAGATGCTGTGAGCCAAGTCTTCTTGAATGCAGTTCTAAGCTAGGAATATCTTTAATCAGCCTACATAAATACTTGTTACGTTACTTAAAAAGAAGTTTCTACAACACCAGGAAAATGAAGAGCAAGTATGCAGACAAGGAAGGACAAGCTAGCTGGGTATCAGCAATGATCTGGGGTGTGTGTGTGTGTGTGTGTGTGTGTGTGTGTGTGAATTAGGGAAGGTGGCAATGATGGGAAGATCAGATGTATTCAGGGAGCTATAATATGAAATAATAGGAACCTTGCTTCCTATTCTACTAGGGACTAGGATTCTTCTACACACTTGTTTCTTTTACACACACCTTCAAAGGAGATCTTAAAACCAACAAGACAGACTTCAAGTGGCATGAGAGAGAGAACAAAATTCAATGAGAATATTATCTTTAGTAGAATATCAGCTTCTAGGCTTTCAGTTCCTGGATAAAGTTCTTAGTTTCAAGAAAGACTTGTAGCTTACCAATGAGTTATATCCTTTTCTCGTGCCCATGATATGCTTTTATTTTATTTTAGTAACTTTTTAATTATTCATTCTAAGGATCCTGTTTCATAAGCAAACCTTTTCAAAGTAACATTTTTATTTTGGAGTCATTTTAGAATTATGGAAAAGTTGTAAGGATTTTACAGATAATTCCTAAGTCACCCTCACCCTGTTTATCCAATATTAGTATCTACATTATTGTGGTATATTTGTCAAAATGAAGATATCAATATTGATATTACTAGTAATGAAACTCCAGACTTTGTACAGGTTTTATGTGTTTTTCCATTAAAGTTTTTTACCTGTTCCCAGACCCAGGCCAGAATCCCACATTGTATTCACCCACTATTTTATGTAGGCAAAGAGAAAGGTCTAGGGAAAGATCTACAAATGCCTTTGAGAGGTATTGCCTTTTATCTGGATTTTCCTCATTTTCCTAGAGATAGTGTTGCACAGTAATGAGCTGAGCTCTGCTTTTCTGACTGAGCACTGACTGCCCCCAAGATGGATTTGGCTGCTTCTCTTTGATAGTGCCATTTGCAAACCTCTATCCGTTCTCCCACCACTTGTGGTAGAGACTGTACTACAGTCTCTCTCACAAATGATGGGAATCATTTAGCATCAAAGGTACATCTAGGGCAGAGAAGAAAGGCCTCAGATCCTGGCGATGTAGTTTGTATCACATGGGTTTGATAGTATTGGGTAAAGGAGTCTTGAGGCTATTGTTCATAGCTAGACGAGCTATAAGTCCCATGAAGCAAGGGACTGGGTCTGTCTTGGTCACTACTGTCTTTCCAGACCCACCTGGCGCCTGGCCCATTGTAGGCTCTCAATAAATATTTGTTGAATGAATGAACGGTGAAAAGGTGAGAGGCTTCAAAGCTGTAGGAACATCGGCGGAGACAGGGAACACCGTGGTTGGCCAAGGAAAGGTCTTTGGCCCTCTCAGTCTTCACCCAGGTGGCCTTGGCAATGATGGGGAAGGAATCCTTTCGACAGGGCAGCTCAGAGTCCTTCAGCTGTTCTTAGTTGGAAGCCTCACTTTGCTACATCGCACCTGGCTATATTTCAAAGATTAATGAACAGCATCTTGTCAGGTTTAATATATTGCTGTTGGGGAGTTTACTTTGACGATGTAATCATAAATTCCCTGAGCTGCGAATTACACCTTAAGGACTTAAATGAAGTTCTAGTGAAAACTAAAGAAACAGGAATTACTGTAAAATGTAAAAAGTGCCAGTTTTGAGAGAAAACTGTAAATTTTCTAGGACATTAGGTTTCAAAAGAAGGATTACACACAGACTAAACAAAGTAGAAGTCATAAAAATTTAAAGACACCACAAAACATAACAAAAATAAGATCCTTTTTAGTTATGACAGAATTCTAAAAGGAAACTTACACCGAATTGTGCCACCCAAGCAGAGCCATTAATTAACCTAATGAGAAAATATGTTCCATTTCCACAGCCAAAGCATGTCAGGAAGCCTATGACATTTTAAAATGAGGAAGAAGAAAAGAGGAAAGAGAGAGAGAGGAGGAGAAAAGAAAGAAAGGAAAGAAGGAGGAAAGGAAGGAAGGAAAAGAAAAAGAAAGGCTGTTGCACAATTCTAAAAAGTTTTAAATGTTAACTCATCGGTTTAGGAAATCTGAGGTACTTTTGATAATATCTTCAAAGATGTCCTGGGGAAAACTTTGTAATTTTTGTATAAATAAAATACGGACTACAAAAGTGGTATTGGGAAAAAGAAGTTGGAGAGATCAAGCAAGGGCCTCCCTTCATCTCATCCCCCTGAAGCTACACTGACCCAAGTAAAGACTGAAGCAAAGCATGGAGATATAAAAATTTGTATTCTGAAACAAAACTGTAAATCCTCTCCCATTTTTTTTTTAACTCAACTCTTGGTACACCATTTAAAAATCGATTACTTTCTGTTTCTTAGTGATTCCATTGCTCTATGATTAATGTTGCTTTCATTACAACCAAATTTGTTTTTGCTCTAGATTGTCATTCTGCTATCCCCCTTCTTCCTTAGCCCCCCAATATCCCATATCTCTCTGCCTGCCCTTAGTAAGACTTGAAGTTAGTTATGAGAGTGAGGTGACACCTGGGCAATTCACAGACGCTTTTTTCCTCTTGAGAAATGGAGATAATAATATTTCCCATATATTTCACAGAAGTTATTTCAAGGATTAGTAAAGTCATATGAGCAGAGTGCTTTGAGGTCCTTAGATGAAAAGGGTTATAGTAGTCTAACATGTTATTAGTCAGCGTTATTCAAATTGTTGCATGGTCTTGTACTAGCAGTTATAATCGCGAAGGTATTAGTCAGGGGTTTATGTATTTCTCCCCAAGATTACTCTTAAAACTGAAATTGCAAAGTAGTCCCAGTTGTGAAAGTTGAAACCAGAGTAAGTATGAAGGCTCTAGGCCTGGTTCACAGGCGTCCCAGGTGGTAATATGTGGCCTGGACAGGTTCCAGATTCTGCTTTTTCTGGTGACCTGTGAGGTAACCTGCCCTTTTGCACTTTCAAAAGTGATAGTTAACAGGGTCCTGGCAGTCCTGGAAATTTTGCCTCAAAGTCTGAGACCTGAGGTATTTTTCCAGTGTACGCTGGAAAGGTAATCTAATTCTTACTGACCTTATTGATTCTGCCAATCATTTTAGGAGGCTATCCGTTTGACTTACTCCATTTAAGTAGAAGAAATTGACTCTCGAGTCCACCATTTTCCAGCCTGAGATAATACTGAGCTTTCTATCTACCTCCTATCAGGTATAAAACCACAAGGCCACTGAAAATGCCCAAAGATGTGCCTAGACTTCAAGAATTCCAATGCCCCTTGGCCTGACATCTATACCTGGGCATTAAGAGCCCAGATTTCAGGATATTGGACTTGTCCAAAGATCATATTGTTGAACTAGATTATTAAATGAGGATTGAAGGGAATGATCTTTTAAAATGTGAAAATATACTGAGGATTTTATATGGAAGTTGTACCTTAATGATGAGGATAAAACATTTTGAAATGGATTTAAACTCTAAACTCTAGATTGGTATTAGAGGAATCAAAATTTCTGATTCTAGAACTGTTGATTATTAGATCAAAATTTGGAGACTCGTTGAAATCCCTCAGTTCACCAAAGTGAGTGAATCTTGATAATGCCATGGTTATTAAACTTCAGCATCCATCCGTCAGAATCTCCTGGAGGGTCTATTACAATGCAGATTGCTGGGCTTTACCCCTAGAATTTCTAATCCAGTAGGGCCTGAGAATTTGCATTTACTAACAAATTCCCAGGTGATATGGTTTGGAACTGTGTCCCCACAACATCTCATGTTGAAGTGTAATCTCCAATCCTCCAGTCTTGGAAGTGGAGCCTGGGGGGAGGTAATGGGGTCATGGGAGGGTTTCTCATGAAATCCCTCTTGGTAGTGTTCTCATGACAGTGAGTACGTTCTCACAAGATCTGGTTGTTTAAAAGTGTGTAGCACCTCCCCGCATTTCTCTCCTGCTTCTACTCCCACCATGTGAGACGTCTTGCTTCCCCTTTGCCTTTAGCCATGATTGTAAGTTTCTTGAGGCCTTACCAGAAGATGAACAGATGCCAGCATCATGCTTCCTGTACAGCCTGTAGAACCATGAGACAATTAAACCTCTTTTATTTATAAATTTCCCAGTCTCAGGTATTTCTTTATAGCAACGTGAGAAAGGACATAATAACCCAGGTAAGGCTAATGCTGCTGGCCTGGGGGCCGTGCTTTGAGAATCAAATTATACTCTTGGACCAGGTCATTGACATCAGCTGGAAGCTTGTTAGGAAGGCATTCTTTGGACCCATTCCAGATCTACTGTATCTGCATCTCCTTTTCAGAAGGTGGTAACCCAGATGATTAGTGTGCACAGTAACATTTGAGAAGTGCCGTTCTAGAGGTCCCTGTATATTTGTTATTATTCCATGATCTTTGAGATATTCTGGATTCTCAGGATGGAGAGCTCGCTGAGCCATGTAACATTCTGTTTGAATACAGCTCTCATTGAATGTGGCCAAGAACCCCCCGAGAATAAACTTAGCACAATATGGTCTAGGTGTTACTCTGCTCTTACTCATGTCTCATCAAAGAGTAAGTTGAGACCTATAAAAACGTCCAGTGAACAAAATGAAATGGCTTAAGAACAAGGACAAGCTTGCATTCACCATAGGAACTAAAAACACAGGAGAGACTCTAGTAATCTGTAATGAGTGGTGTGACTCTTCTTGAGCCAGAATCCCATGAGCCAGATGAGGCCCATGAGTGTCCACGTTTTAGTCCCTTTGTGCAATTCCATGCAACAGAAATGTCAGTGCTACTCTTGGCAAGGCTAGATACAGCTCTCTGTGTGTCAGGACAGGTGTTCAACATCCAATAACACTGTCCTGGACCTGAGCAACCCAGAGAAACAGGTAAATGAAACTTAAACAGTTGTAATAAGAACCAGTCGACCACCTTCTCCACCTTCTCCCATCTCATCCCCCTATCTCTACCTCCCTTTTTTGCTCACAGAGCTGAAATTCCTGGGAGTGTCTTTAGAATTGCAACTGCTATTTCAAAAAATAGACTCCACAAACCTCAGCAACCAGGGAAGATTTATTGAAGGCCCAGGACACAGAGACTTCACCTAGAAGGACTCATCATGATATACATAAGGACAGGGTTTGAAGATTACAGTTTACTCAACGTGCTGATTTTTCTACGATATTAAACATTTGTTATATCTCTTTTATTGTTTTTCATTATTCTAGCAAGGCATTAATTCAACAAGTACATACTCAGCGTTGGGGTTTGTGAAGAAGTACAAAAATAAAGCTCTTTAGAGGGGAAATAAGTGTGAACATTAAAATAAATACCAAAACAGAGTGCAAGGTTGAGAGAATTCAGGACCAGATGTCTTGGTCACTAGGAAACCTTGTAAAGAATAGGATGCCAATCACTGAGGTGTAGGACACATGGGCCACAGAAGTGTGAACAGAAAGTGGTGTTTGGGGCTGTGGCTATACTGTTTCTTTATGTCACTCACTCCATTTTAGTTTCCAGTAAACACATAAGCCCCTTATTTGGATTACTGATCATCCACTGAGGAAGTTGTGGAAAGGAGGGAAAGCCTTGGAACCAATGCAGCTGGCTTAGTGGGTACGCACTGGTGCATGTTAGTGGTTTCAACTCTCCCAAGTGCTTTCTGATGCACTTAAAACGAAACCCAAACTTCTTATTCACCCTATAAGTCCTTGCATAATTGTCTCCTACCTACATCTCCAACTCGATTCTTTCCTTTGCTTCCGATATTTCAGCCATTCTGATGGCCAGGACCAGTCTGTTTCTCCCTCCAGGTCTTGATTTTACTTCTCCCTCAGATGTTCCCCCACAAACTCCTCACATCCTTCTCCTGAGATGGAATTTCTGTGATCTCCCTGTTTAGAGTAGCTCTCATTTCCAGTTACTGTCTTTGTCATCACCCCATTCATTTCCTTCATAACTATTCTGTTCATCAATTACTATGCAACAAATCACTACAAACCTTAGTGAGTTAAAGCAAAAGCAATAATTTGATCATTTTCATAGTTTTCTCAGGACAGAAATTGGAGAAATACTTAGTGTGGCAGCCTCTGCTCTAGGTCTTTTGTGCCATCGCAGTCAGTGGGTGACTGGAGCTGAGACAGCGCAAGGCTGTTGTGGCTGGGTCAGGCTGAACATGACCTTCATGTAATCTCATGGTTTCCCCAGTGGAGCTAGTTTTAGCTTTTTCACAGCATAGTAGCCTTAGGGTAGTTAAACTGCTTACATGGTGGCCAAAGCCTTCAAGAGCCAACTGTTCCTGTGAGCAAGGTGCGAGTTTCGTCGTCTTTTATGACCTAGCCTTGATAGTCACTTAGCATCATTTCTCCTTTTTATTGGCCCAGATTCAAGAATAGAGGAATAAGACTCCATGTCTTCATAGGGAATGATTCCAGGAAACATGTGGGATGAGAGACCTTGTTGCATCCAACCTTGGAAAATGTGATCTGCCACAGTGTCATTTATTGCAATATGTAGGTATTGTTTATCATTAATTTCTCTAATAGGCCTCCCTCCTTAGAATGTATACTCTCTGAGGCCTGGAGCCTTGCCTATCTTGGTTATTCCTATACCACTAGCCCAAAGTGTGTGTGCAATTGTGGTTTAGTGGAATATTGAATGAATGCCCAAATGCCAGGATTAATTGATTCTTCAACTCAATTCTTTTATGGAACTAAAACACATTAATTTTGAAACAGCCTTTCATGGCTGGGCACGGTGACTCATGCCTGTAATCCCAGCACTTCGGGAGGCCAAGACAGGCAGATTGCCTGAGCTCAGGAGTTCGTGACCAGCCTGGGCAACATGGTGAAACCCTGTCTCTACTAAAATACAAAAAAATTAGCTGGGCGTGGCAGTATGCACCTGTAGTCCCAGCTACTCAGGAGGCTGAGGCAGGAGAATTGCTTGAATCTGAGAGGCGAAGGTTGCAATGAGCCGAGATCATGCCACTGCACTCCAGCCTGGGCAACAGAGTGAGACTCTGTCTCAAAAAAAAAAAAAAAAAGAAAAAAGAAAGAAAAGAAATAGCCTTTCCCCTCCTTGGTCCGTACACTTTCTGAAGGCTGGAGTAATAACTATGTAACAGCAATAAGAAGTTTTCCTTATCTCTTCTTCCTTTTAAGCTGACATTTGTCCAATGCTTTTAAGCTTTTATTTAAAAGACACACACATTCTGAGGCTTTTCCTCTGCTCTTTGGCCTTCTTGTTCTAGAAACCCACAACTCATACCCACCTCTTTTTTTTTTCAATTTTTATTTTAAGTTCATGGATACATGTTCAGTTTTGTTACAGGTAAACTTGTGTCATGTGCCACGGGGATTCATTGTACAGATTACTTCATCACCCAGGTATTAGGTATTAGGCCTAGTACCCATTAGTTATTTTTCCTGATCATCTCCCTCCTCTCACCCTTCACCCTCCAAAAGGCCCCAGTGTATGTTGTTTCCCTCTATGTGTCCATGTGTTCTCAACATTTAGCTCCCACTTATAAGTGAGAGCATGTGGCATTTATTTCTTTTGTTGTTGTTGTTTCTGCATTAGTTTGCTAAGGATAATGGCCTCCAGCGGCATCCGTGTTCCTGAAAAGGACATGATCTTGTTCTTTTTTATGGCTGCATAGTATTCCATTGTGTATATGTATCACATTTTCTTTATCCAGTCTATCACTGATGGGCATTTAGGTTAATTCCATGTCTTCATTATTGTGAATAGTACTGCAAGGAACATATGTGTGCATGTGTCTTCATGATAGAATGATTTATATTCCTTTGGGTATATACCCAGTAATGGGATTGCTGGGTTGAATGATATTTCCATCTTTAGGACTTTGAGGAATTGCCACACTGTCTTCCACAATGGATGAACTAATTTACACTCCCACCAACAATGTATAAATGTTCCTTTTTCTCCACAATTTTACCAGCATCTGTCATTGTCTGAGTTTTTAATAACAGCCATTCTGATTGGTGTGAGGTGGTATCTCATAGTGGTTTTGATTTGCATTTCTCTAATGATGAGTGATATTGATTTTTTTTTCATTTGATTGTTGGCTGCCTGTGTATCTTCTTTTGAAAAGTATCTATTCATGTCCTTTGTCCACTTTTCAGTTAGGTTGTTTGTATTTTTTTCTTGTAAATTTATTTAAGTTCCTTATAGATACTGGATATTAGACCTTTGTTGGATGCATAGTTTGCAAAAATTTTCTCCCATTCTGTAGGTTTTTCTGTTTACTCTGTTGATAGTTTCTTTTGCTGTGCAGAAGCTCTTTAGTTTAATTTGATCCCATGTGTCAATTTTTGCTTTGGTTAAATTGCTTTTGGAATCTTCCTTATGAAATCTTTTTTAGTGTTTATGTCCTGAATGATATCGCCCAGGTTGTTTCCTAGAGTTTTTAAAGTTTGGGGTTTTACACTTAAGTCTTTAATCCACCTTGAGTTATTTTTTGTATACGGTGTAAGGAAGGGGTCCAATTTCAATCGTCTGCATATGGCTAGCCAATTATCTCAGCACCATTCATTAAATAGGGAATCTTTTTGCCATTGCTTGTTTTTGTCAGGTTCATTGAAGATCAGATAGTTGTAGGTGTACAGTCTCATTTCTGGGTTCTCTATTCTGTTCCATTTCCAGACCCACTTCCTAGAGATGCACCCTCTGCTAGTAAGTACCTTTCTTTCCTCTGCTCTTCTTCTGCCCAGTCTAGTTTTTCCAGAAGCACTCTAAGTTCTCCAATACAGGGCAATGAGTATGTCACAGGAATTCTCTGCTATAGATACATAATTCAATGAACATTGGACCACGTTTTACCTAGCCAGACAGTGAAACATTTGGCCACTGATTATGTGTGCATATAAATGTTCAGGTCTGGATAAGGAACTACTTTGTGGGAATTTTTTGCTCCCTTTTCCCCCCTTCAATTAGCTCAACTGTTTATTCCTTATGACTCACATGTTTTATTAAATTGCCTGGAAAGGCATTTGGGGACAAGTGGAATTGAGGTGAAAAAGACCTAGACAAAGTTATCCAAGTGAACATTAAAAATTCTGCTTGGGGATCCTCATGAACCACTCTTACGGATGCTGTGCAAAATGCATTTGATTGTCTTCCTAAGGAATAACAATGATGTATCTTCACACGGTGGTTTTTAGATTAATATATCTTAAAAATACTAGCACTGCTGGGGTTTTTTTTCCATAATGAGTATAGAAGCAAATTTGATCATGAAGTAACTCCAATAGTATGAGGTACTGATTTTGAGAAGCTATGTATGTCTGTGGCAATAGTCACATATATCTTATTAGAGATTTTAACTTTATGGGAAGTTAAATGAATACAGCCTGTTTGGAGCAGTATGACAATGTCATACTGTTTTTGGCCCAGGCTACCTGCCTAAAAATAAACTTTTTTGAATCTGGGTATAGACATGCCTCATTTTATTGTACTTTGCTTTATTGATCTTCACAGATGTATTTTTTTACACATTGAGATTTTGCAGCAACTCTGTGTCAAGCAAGTTTATTGGGACCAGTTTTCCAACAGCATGTGCCTAACTGGTGTCTATGTCACATTTTGGCAATTCTTGCAATACTTCAATCTTTATTATTATTATTATTGTGTCCCTTATGGTGACTTGTGATCAGTAATCTTTGAGGTTACTATTGTAATTGTTCTGGGGCACCGCGAAGCATGTCCGTGTAGGATAGTGAACTTAATAAATGTGTGAATTTTGACTGCTTACCAACTTGCTGTTCCCCTACCTGTCTTCCTTTCCTCAGGCCTCTCTATTCCCTGAGACATAATAATATTGAAGTTAGGCCAGTTAGCAACCCTACAATTATCTCTAAGTGTTCAAATGAAAAAAAAGAAAAATAAAAAGAATCACATGTCTCTTATTTAAATAAAAGCTAAAGGGATTAAGCTTAGTGAGGAAGGCATGTTGAAAGCTGAGATTGGCTGAAAGCTAAGCTTCTTGCACCAAACATTTAGCCAAGTTGTGGATGCAAAGAGAAAGTTCTTGAAGGAAATGAAAAGTACTACTCCAGTGAACACACAAATGATAAGAAAGGGAAACAACCTTATTGCTGATAAGGAGAAAGTTTTAGTGGCCTGGATAGAAGGTCAAACCAGCCACAGCATTCCCTTCAGCTAAAGCCTAATCTAGAGCAAGGCCCAACTCTCTTCAGGGCTATAAGGGCTGAGAAAGGTGAGGAAGCTTCAGAATAAAAGTTGGAAGCTAGCAGAGGTTGCTTCATGAGGTTTAAGGAAAGAAGTTCTCTGCATAATATGAAAGTATGAGATAAAGTAGCAATTGCTGTTGGAGAAGATGCAGCAAGGTATCCAGAAAATCTAGCTAAGATAACTGATGAAGGTGGTTACAATAAAAATCAGATTTTCACTGTGGACAAGACAGCCTTCTATTGGAAGAAGATGTCATCTAGGACTTTCATAGCTAGAGAGGAGAAATCAATGCCTGGCTTCAAAGTTTCAAAGGACAGATTGATTCTCTTGTTAGGGGTGAATGAAGCTCATGACTTAAAGTTGAAGCCAATGCTCATTCACCATTTCCCAAATCTGAGGGCCCTTAAGAATTATGCTAAATCTACTCCGCATGTGCTCTTCCAATGGAATAAAAACAACCTGGATGACAGCACATGTGTTTACAGCATGGCTTCCTGAATATTTTAAACCCAGTTTTGAGATCTACTGCTTAGCAAAAGGATTTCTTTCAAAATATCACTGCTCATTGACACTTGTACCTGGTCACCCAAGAGCTCTGACGGAAATGTTCAAGGAGGCTAATGGTATTTTCACGTATGTTATCACAACATCTATTCGGCAGCCCATGAATCAGAGAGTCATTTAAACTTTAAAATCTTATTATTTTAAAAATACATTTCATTAGGCTATAGCTACTACAGATAACAATTTCTCTGATGGATCTGGGGAAGGTAAATGGAAAACCTTTTAGAAAGGACCCACCATTTAAATGTCATTACGAACATTCATGATTCATGGGAGGAAGTCAAAATATCAACATTAGTAGGACTGCTGGAAAAATTAATTTCAAACCTCCTGGATGACTTTGAGGGGCCCAAGACTTCACTGGAGGAAGTAACTGCAGTTATGGTAGAAATAGCAAGAGAAATAGAATTAGAAATGGAGCCTGAAGGTGTGACTGAATTACTGCAATCTCATGGTAAAACTTGACTGTATGAGGAGCTGTTTCCTTATGAATGAGCAAAGAAAGTGGTTTCTTCAGACGAAATCCACTCCTGGAAAAGATGCTGTCAATATTGTTGAAATGACAACAAATGATTTAGAATATTACATCGGTATAGTTGATAAAGCAGCAGCAGGGTTGGAGAGGATTGATTCCAATTATGAAAGAACTACTGCGGGTAAAATGCTATCAAACGCATTGCATGCCACAGAGAAACCTTTCATGAAAGAAAGCATCAATCAATGCAGCAAAATTCATTGTTGTCCTATTTTAAGAAACTTCCACAGCAGCTCCAAAATTCAGCAACAGCTACCCTGGTCAGTCAGCAGCCATCAACACAGAGGCAAAACCCTACACCAGCAAAAAGATTATGACTTGCTGAAGACTCAGTTGATTGTTAGCATTTTTTTTTAAGCAATAAAGTATTTTTAATGAGGTAGATATATTGTTTTTTAGACAAAATGCTATTTCATACATAATATACTAAAGTATAGTGTAAACAACTTTTTAAAAAAGTTTAATGTGATTTGATTTTGTTTTATTATTATTACTTTTAGGAAACTTCTTGTTACTTTTCACTTTTATTTTAGATTCCCTTAGGTGTACCTGTGCAGTTTTGTTATATAGGTTAACTGTGTGTCACAGAGGTTTGGTGTACAAATTATTTCACCACCCAGGTGATGAGCATAATACTCAATAAGTGTGTGTGCGTGCGCGTGTTTTAATCGACACCATCCTCCCTCTCTCTACTCTTAAGTAGGTCCATGTGTCTTTTCTTTCTTTGTGTTCATGGGTACTCAATGTTTGGTTCCTACTTATAAGTGAGAAGATGGGGTGTTTGATTTTCTATTCCTGTGTTAGTTTGCTAGGGATAACAGCCTCCATCTCCATCCATGTTGCTGCACAAGATATGGTCTCATTCTTTTTTATGGCAGTGTAATATTCCATTGTTTACACATACCACATTTTATTTATCTAGTCTACCATTTATAGGCAGTTAGGTTGATTCTATGTCTTTACTATTGCAAATAATGCTGCAATGAACATACGTGTGCATGTATCTTTTTGATAGAATGATTTATATTCTTTTGGGTGTATACCTAATAATGGGATTGCTGGGCTGATAGCTCACTTTGAGTTCTTTGAGAAATTTCCAAACTGCTTTCCACAATAGCTGAACTAATTTATATTCCCACCTGCAGTGTATAAGCAAGCATTCTCTTTTCTCTGAAACTTTGCCAGCATCTGTTTTTGTTTGTTTGTTTGTTTTCTTTTCTTTTCTTTTTAGTAATAGCGATTTTGACTGGTGTCAGATGGTATCTCATTATGGTTTTGATGTGGATTTCTCTAATGCTCAGTGATGTTGGGCATTTTTTCATATGCCTGTTGTCCACACGTATGTTTTCTTTTGAAAAGTATCTGTTCATGTCCTTTGCCTACTTTTTAATGGGGTTATTTGTATTTTTCTTGTTCATTTGTTTAAGTTTCTTATAGTTTCCAGATATTAGAAATTTTTCGGATGCATAGTTTGCAAACTTTTTCTCCCATTCTGTAGGCTGTCTACTCTGTTGATAGTTTTCTTTGTTGTGCAGAAGCACTTTAATTAGGTTCCACTTGTCTTACCTTTTTTTTTTTTTTTTTTTTTTTTGCAATTGCTTTTGGCATCTTCGTTGTGAAATCTTTGCCAGGCCCTACATCCAGAGTAGTATTTCCTAGGTTACCTTCCAGAGTTTTTATAGTTTTAGATTTTACATTTAAGTCTTTAATCCAAATTGAGTTAATTTTTGTATATGGTGTAAAGAAGGGGTCCACTTCAATCATCTGCATATTGGTAGCCAGTTATTCCAGCAACATTTGTTGAGTAGGGTGTCCTTTCCTCATTGGTTGTTTTTGTCAGGTTTGTTGAAGATCATTTAGTTGTAGGTGTGCAGCATTATTTCTGGGATCTCTATCTTGTTACACTTGTCTATGTGTCTATTTTTGTGCCAATACTATGCTGTTTTGTTTATGGTAGCTCTGTAGTATACTTTGAAGTAAGGTAGCATGATACTTCCAGCTTTGTTCTTTTTCTTTGGCTTGCCTTGGCTACTAGGGCTCTTTTTTGGTTCCATATGAATTTTACAATAGTTTTTTCTAATTCTGTAAAGAATGTCATTGGTAGTTTGAGAGTAGTAAAAATAGTGTTGAATCTACAAGTTGCTTTGGTTGGTGTGGCCATTTTAACAATGTTGATTCTTTCTATCCCTGAGCATGGAATGTTTTTCTTTTCGTTTGTGTCATATCTGATTTCTTTGAGCAGTCTTTTGTAATTCTCATTATAGAGATCTTTTACCTGCCTGGTTAGCTGTATTCCTAGATATTTTATTCTTTTTTGAGTGGGAATTCATTCTTTTAATCTATTGTGAATGGGATTGCATTCTTGATCTGACTCTCAGTTTGGATGTTGTTGGTGTACAGAAATACTACTGATTCTCATACATTAATTCTGTAGCCTGAAACCTTGCTGAAGTTGTGTATCAGATCAAGTAGCTTTTGGGCAGAGACCACGGGGTCTTCTAGGTATGGAGTCATATCTACTGCAAACAGGGATATTTTTACTTACTCTCTTCCTATTTAGTGATGTCTTTTATTTCTTTCTATCGCCTAATTGCTCTGGTCAGAGCTTCTAGTACTATGTTGAATAGGAGTGGTGAGAGAGGGCAATCTTGTGATACAGGAGTTAAGAGGAACTTGGGCAGATAGTAAGGGTATAGGAGTCCTCAGTATGGCTTTTCTTTTTAAAGAAAAGCAGCCCCAAATCATTTTCTAACAAAGAGCAACCTGGAAAGTTGAGCTGCAGACATAGACAAGCAAGCTGAGAGATGGCACAGGTGAATGCTGGCAGGAACTAGGGACTAGACATGTTCAAGATGGTGGTTTCATCTTCCCTTCTCTGCCAGCCATGTGTATGGTAAGAAGCAGACAAGATGGGGCTGATCAACTGGAAAGCCCATTTGCACAAGATTAGGGTGGGGCGACCAGCCTTCCCCACATGCAATGTAAATGTTATACTTGGTTGAACCAATCTGTGAGCCCTACCTAAATCAGACAACTTCCTACTCTAACTGGACTATAAGACCTGACGCATTTGAGGTCTGCCGTTCTTTTCCGCTTGGAGACCCCTTCCTCTATGGAGGAAGCTGTTTCTCTTTCTCTTCTCTTCTACCTATTAAACCTCCACTCCTAAACTGCTTGTATGTGTCTGTGTCCTAAATTTTCCTGGCATGCGACAATGAACCCCTAGCTTTTGGGGTACAAGTGATTTCTGGTTACATGGATGAATTGTATAGTGGTTAAGTCTAAGTAATGCACCCATTACTTGAGTAGTGTACATTGTACCATATAGGTAGTTTTTCTTTTCTCACCCCACCTTCATCTTCCCCCCTTCTGAGTCTCCAGTGTCATTATACCACTCTGTATGCCTCTGCGTACCTGTAGCTTAGCTCCCACTTATAAGTGAGAACATATGATACTTGGTTTTTCATTCCTGAGTTACTTTACTTAGAGCAATGGCCTCCAGCCCCATCTAAATTGCTGCAAAAGACATTATTTTACCCTTTCTTATGGCTAATAGTGTTCCACAGTGTATACCACGTTTTCTTTTTCTAATCATCAGTTGATGCACACTTAGACTGGTACCATATCTTTGCAATTGTGAATTGTGCTGTGATAAACATACATGTGCAGGTGTCCTTTAAATACAATGACTTATTTTCCTCTGGGTAGATACCCAGTAGTGGGATTGCTGGATCAAATGATAGATCTACTTTTCCTTCTTTGAGAAATCTCCATACCGTTTTCCATGGAGTTTGTAATAATCTACATTTCCACCAGCAGTACATACATGTTCCCCTTTCACCACATCCACACCAACATTTATTGTTTTATGACTTTTTTTTAATAATAGTCATTCTGGCTAGAGTAAGGTAGTATCTCATTGTGGTTTCAATTTGCATTTCTCTGAAGATTAATGATGTTGAGCATTTTGTCATGTTTATCTGCCATTTATATGTCTTGTTTTGAGAAATGTCTATTCTTGTAATTTGCTAACTTTTCATGGGATTATTATTTTTTTTTTCTTGCTGATTTGAGTTTTTTGTAGATTCTGGATATTAAGTTAGGGATCTTTGTCAGATGTATAATTTGAAAATATTTTCTCCCATTCTTTAGGCTGTTGGTTTACTTTGATGATTATTTCTTTCACTGTGCAGAAGCTTTTTAGTTTAATTAGGTCTCACTTATTTATTTATTTATTCATTTTTATTTTTATTTTATTATTATTTTTTTTGAGATGGAGTCTTGCACTGTCACCCAGGCTGGTTGGAGTGCAGTGGCATGATCTTGGCTCACTGCAAGCTCCGCTTCCTGGGTTCATGCCATTCTCCTGCCTCAGCCTCACAAGTAGCTGGGACTACAGGCACCCGCCACCATGCCTGGTTAATTTCTTGTATTTTTTTTTTTTTAGTAGAGACGGGGTTTCACCGTGTTAACCAGGATGGTCTTGATTTCCTGACCTTGTGATCCACCCACTCCGGCATCCCAAAGTGCTGGTATTACAGGTGTCTGCCACTGCACCTGGCCTTGTTTTTGTTTTTGTTGCATTTGCTTTTGGGGTCTTAGTCATAAATTTTTTGCCTAAGTCAATGTCCAGAAAAGTTTTTCTAAGTTTTATTTTAGTGGTCTTTTTTTTGGTTTCTGGTCTTAGATTTAAGTTTTTAATCTATATTAAGCTCATTTTTGTATGTGATGAGAGATAGGGATCCAGTTTCATTCTTCTATATGTGGCTATCCAGTTTTCCCAGCACCAGTTATTGAACAGGGTGTCCTTTCCCCAGTTTATGTTGTGGTATGCTTTGTCAAAGATCAATTGGTTGTAAGTATTTGGCTTTATTTATGGGTTCTGTATTCTGTTCCATTGGTCTATAGATCTGCCTTTATACCAGTACCATGCTGTTTTGGTTACTGTAGCCTTGTAGTATAATTTGAAGTTGGGTAATGTGATACTCCAGATTTGTTATTTTTGTGTAGGATTGCTTTGCCTATTTGGGCTCTTTTAAATTCCATATGAATTTTAGGATTGTTATTCTAATTCTGTGAAAAATGATGTTAGTATTTTGATAGGAATTGCATTGAATCTGTAGATTGGTTTGGGCAGTATGGTCATTTTCATAATATTATTTTAATCCAGAGCATGAGATGTATTTCCATTTTTCTGTGTTATATACGATTTCTTTCAGCAGTGTTTTTAGTTCTTCTTGTAGAGATCTTTTACCTCCTTGGTTAAGCATATTCCTAGGTATTTTTTTTTTGAGGGTGTTGTAAAAGGGATTGAATTCTTGATTTGATTCTCAGCTCAATCATTGTTGGTGTATAGCAGTGCTACTGATTTGTGTGCATTGATTTTGTAACCAGTGACTTTAATGAATTTATTTATCAGATCTAAGAGTCTTTTGGAGGAGTCTTTCTAGGTATTTGATCATCTCATCAGAAAATGAACATAATTTGACTTCTTCTTTCCAATTGGGATACCTTTTATTTCTTTCTCTTGCCTGATTTCTCTGGCTAGACTTCCACTATGTTGAATAAAAGTGATGAAAGTAGGCATCGTTTCTTGTTCCAGCTTTTAGGGGAAATGCTTTCAACTTTCCCCACTAGGTATGATGTTGGCTGTGGGTTTGTCATATACAGCTTTTATTATTTTGAGATATGCTATTTCTATGCCTAATTTGTTGAAGGGATGCTGAATTTTAACAAATAGTTGCCCTGCATTTGTGGAGATGATCATATAGTTCTTGTTTTGTTTTAATTCTGTTAATGTGCTGAGTCACAGTTATTGAATTGCATATGTTGAGTCATCCCTGCATCCTTGGGATAAAATCTACTTGATCATGGTGAATTATCTTTTGATGTGCTGTTGGATTCAGTTTACTCATATTTTGTTGAGGGTTTTTGCATTTATATTCACCAAGGTTACTGGTCTTTAGTTTTCTTTTTTTTGTTATGTCCTTTCCTGGCTTCAGTATCAGGGTGATATTGCCTTCATAGAAAGAGTTAAGGAGGATTCCCTCTTTCTCAATCTTTTGGAATAGTTTCACTAGGATTGGTACCAATTTTTCTTCAAATGTCTGGTAGAATTCAGCTGTGAATCCTTCGGACCCTGGGCTTTTTTTTTGGTTGTTGACAATTTTATTTTTTATTACTGATTTGATTTCACTACTTGTTATCGGCCTGTTCAGGATTTTTGTTTCTTCCTGATTCAAGCTGGAAGGGTTGTATGTTTCCAATTTCTCAATTTCTGCTAGATTTTGTAGTTTGTGTGCATAGAGGTATTCATAGTGATCTTTTGTATTTCTGTGGTGTCAGTTGTAATGTCTCCATTTTCATTTCTAGTCGAACTTTTTTGAATCGTCTTTCTTCTTTTCTTGGTTAATTGCACCAATTCACCTGGAATCTTAATTGTGACACAGGTAAGATCTCACCCACATCTCTTGACCCAGGACCCAAACATAGGCCTTAGCTAAGTAACCACAGTAGACTACATGTAAGAAAAAAGGTTTGGTTTGCCTAATAAGTACTTTTAGGCACTAATAGTGTTATCTTTTTATGTTTAGATTGTTGTTGCTTTTTCCTCCCAGAGTTTAAGTGTTATGAGAATGAAGAACCTTCTTTCTATACCTTTGTCTTTCCAATAGGGCTTAGACTTGTCTTAGATAATTATATACCAATTGATTGGTGGATTGCTGAAGACTATTCAAGGCCCTGTTGGGTTTTGTTGTGTAAATTAAAAAAGACAGTATGATATATGGGAAAGAAACCTTCAAATTTTCTTCCTGTCTTCCTCCCTCCTTTCATACCTTCTTTTTTTTCTTTCTCTTTCTTTCTACTTTCTTTCATTCCTTCCTTTGCTTTTTCTCTCTCAATTTCCCCTCCTTTCTTACCTTTCTCTTTTCTACCTTGATTTTTTTTTCCATTATAGAAATATGGGGCTGCATTTATTTGGCTTTGCTTTTCTACAAACTCTGGGAATCAAGTACACTTTTTCTCTTTACATTTGTAATGACTATAGCACATTAATATGAATGCTTTTTAAAAATCTAATATTGTAAATGGGATAGTCAATTAGGGGACGCACATTATCAAAACAAGTGGAATTGAAATACTTTAGCAAGCTTCTGAGAAGCCAACAGAAACACATAAAGAAATTTCTTACTATGAAACAAGGAAGTAGAGAGACCTGTCTCCGTGTATATCCATGGAGGGCAGGGGAATGTTGAAAGTAGGTAAAAATGTGAGTTCAATATGATAATGCTTTGTGAGATAAGTGCAATAGACTTTCCACATAACTGCTGTGTTTGATGTTCAGCATGCATTTGAAAACCTCTGTGAACTTTGTTTTTAGCAAAATCAGTAACGTAATAAGTTCAGCTAGATAATGGGCAAACTTACCAACAAAGCATGACTGCATTGTTGTATATTAAACTCATAATCAGAAACAAATGTTTGAAAACAACATAAAAATAAATATTATCATTAATTTGGCAGTCTCATTGTGGGAGGCAACATAAATACCCAGAAATTTGGAGCAATTAAGTCATTGTGACCTTAATTAGTGTTTTTAAATGGATGAAAAAATTTAAATAAACTTCAAATTCCCCTTCCTCTTTTATTCTTACCAGAAACAATCAATATTGTCCATTATGCCAAGAAGATACAAGGCCAGTTTGCTCTGTTAGACTTCTAATGAATTGTATCTGTATCTATGGGACAATAGTTTCAAAGAAATTTCACCACATTATCTCATTTGAAGTTTGCGGAAACATGTCAATTATCTTTTCATCCATTTTATCAAATATGAAATAAAACACAGATGATATTTTCTTCCAAAGTTTTGACTATGAGACATTAGAACAACTACTAATTAGTAGCTACTGAGACTCAGTTTCCACTGCTGGTTTAGGATATTGCCACCATGTTGTTATCTAGTCCAGAGTACCTCGGACCTCAAATTATGAACACAGATTAACTTGTACTCAACATTAATTTCCAATCTAGCACATGATCTTGAATTACATTCTGAGGTCAAAAGAATGTAAGAATTGCCATACTGACCCATCCACCCCACTATTGTCTTGCTGAGGCACTTTCCTGGGAAGAACGCAAGCTGAAATAATCCTTAAACTTCAGGTGTATTTCAGCTTTAGTATAAATTTAGCGCTTTTCCTCTTGCACATGTCTGTAGGAGAAAGAAGATAACATTTTGCTTAATCCTGTAATTCCTTATTCTAACAGTTTGGTGGTGGTTACTTTCAAAAGAGTTTGAAGGATTAATAGAATTGTCTAAACTTTTGCTGCTCAGGGAGGATCTGTGGAGCAGCAGCATTGGAATGACTTGAGACCTTTGAGAAATGCAGGTTACCGGGCTCCACTACATTCTTAGTGAGTCACAAGATTCACTAAGATGTTAACAAGATCCTCAGATAACTGGTAAGAAAGAACATTAAAACTTGAGAAGAATGGGCCTTAGAAAATGGTGTGCTAATTAACAGCATCTGAGGTTGAATAAATGGACACATCTTTTCAGAGATTTGCTGTTCTGGTGTTTTGGTTGGTGACGCTTGCTGTTCAAGGTTTTTGGCACTAGAGGGTAACACTGGGCTGAATAGCCAATGAGCAAGCACTTTCTTTGGGAAACAAATTGGCATCTCAAAATTATCTACTCTCATATATGTTTGGTCTTTTGTGTCAAATTTACTCTAGCTACCGAATAACAATTGACCTTTATTTAGTACAAATTATATGCCAAACACCATGTCAGGTCCTTTAAATGAATCACCTTATTTTATCTTCAGATGTGCTATTATTGTTCAACTTTAAAGATAAAGAAATTAGGGTTAAGGAAGTTCAGGATATATGTTTGTGGTCACACAGCTGAGAAAAGGCAAGACCTGACAGAGTGTGGATCAGACCAGGTCTGTCTGACTATGAGACTGGGCTCTGATAATGGATTTCAACTACTCTACAGCCATTCTGCACTGGCTTCTCTTGACTTCTGTCGATAATCTGTCAGGGCAGCCAGATTAAAGTAACAACTGTGACTTCATTGAACAATGAAAATAGAAGAAAAAAATTAAATTAAAATTCCCTATGTTTTTAATGCACTTTCTTTGTAAGTGAGAAGACAGTGATTATGTGCCCATGTTCTAGAGTTTTCTGTCTAATACAAGAGCCACTAGCCATATATGGCTTTTCAGTAACTGAAATGTGGCTACTATGACGAAACTCAATGTTTACATGAGTTTTTAAGTAGTTTAATTTTAATTACTTTAACTTTAAAAAGTGATACTCAATTCAGTCATTAGAAAGCTTTTAAGTGTGTTTGGAACAACTTGGGCTTGTTAATCTACTTTTTCAGCTCTAAGTTTCATGCAAACTTTATTAAACAGATCAAGTATTTTTGATGAAAATTTTGTGTCTGAATTGAGATGTGCTGTACATGTAGAATACACACTGGCTTCCAAAGACACTATAGCAGCGTTAACATATTTTATGAATAGTCTTGATATTGATTACATATTGAAATAATAATATTCTCAGTGCATTGAGTTATACAAAATATATTGTTGAAATTAGTTTTATTTGTTTATTTTTGCTTTTAAAACGTGGCTACTAGAAAATTTAAAATGATATATGTAGTTCACATATTTCTGTGGGACAGTGCTGCTCCAGAACCCTCTTGCTGGGTTCAAATCCTCACTCTACCATTGAATAGCTGTGGGAACTTTGTGTCCCATTTCTTAATCTATAAAATGGCATAAGAGTACCTATCTCATGTTGTTGTTGAGAAGGTTCAAAGAATCAATATATGTAAAGTACTTACGGGGAGACAATTCTCCAGGACCTTTTTTGTTTCTGTGTATCCTGTAAGCAGAAGCTTTGAATATATTTCTTCTGAACTAACTTTTAAAGGATACTTATATAACAACCAGCCTTGAAAGATAGTGATAGCTTCTCCCTCTAATGCAAAGATCAGGCAGGTTTGCCTACTGTCCATTATAAAAGATTTGGGATCCCTAAACCCAAAGTTTCTTTTCTGTAACCCAACCAACTTCCAGTACAAATATCACCTGGCTCTTTCCACAAAAAAGACATTCTGAAAAGGCTACACATTGTATGATTCCAACTATATGACATTCAGGAAAAGACAAACTATAAAGGCAGTTAAAGAGATCAGTGGTTGGCAGGGCTTGGGGAGAGACAGGGATAAATAGGTGCAGCACAGAAGATTTTTAGGGCAGTGAAACTACTCTGTATGATACCATAGCGGCAGGTACATGTCATTATCCATTTATCACAGAGCTAAGAGTGAACCCTAAGGTAAACCATGAACTTTGAGTGATTATGATGTGTCAATGTAAGTTCATCAATTTTAACAAATGTACCTCTTGGGTGGGGGATGTTGATAACAGGAGAGGTAGGTTATGCATATGTGGGGGGAGAGGGTATACAAGACATATCTGTACCTTCTTCTCAATTTTGCTATTAACCTGAAATTGCTCTAAAACATAAAGTCTATATAAAATTGGTAGAAAAAAATCAATATAGCACAAATGATTATTTTCTTTGTTTTTCAGGGTCTACATCTTCATTAAAGTATAGTTATTCATAGTGATAATTTCCTTTCATTTTTTTTTTCTCTTAACAAGAGTCTTTCACAGTTTTCTGTTACTGCAATGTACTATCTTGGCACAATTTACACACTGTAAAACTAATGTATATTTTATTTATAGTACATATCACTTTAGCAACCCAGTTTTAAACAGACAGATGAATTCCAGCATACATTGAAATATTGTAGTTTTTTGTGTGATTATAATGTTATTGCTGAAAATAAGAACAGCAGTTGTAGTAACCACAGCAAGGATCCCCAGTGTCACGAGGATGACTGACTGCTAAGCACAAATATTGACTCTGTGCTGTTGTGTACATTCTACCCAACTAAGCACAAGCCTGGAATTAAGATGGAAACCACACCATTGTTTCCTTTTTGGAGGCAGAAGGTCATGTTTTCATTAAGTCTTTTCGAGCATTACCATTCTGCCCTTGAAGTTAAAACAGCCTATCCACCATGAATTAGATCCTTGCTCCTCAAAGTAAGGCTGTGTACCATCAGGATTAGTATAACCTCAGAGTTTGTTGGAGATCATCTGAGGCCCCAGCCCAGATGTACTAAATCAGAATCTGTGTTTTAGTGAAGTCCCCATGTGACATGAGGCACCGTGGAGTTTGAGAAGCACTGTGTCAGACAATGAAAATGAGACCTCCGTGAAGTCTGATGCCATTTCTGGGGCACAGTGCTGTGGTGAATTGTGTCCCCTCCCCCTCTCCCTTCCCCAGATTCATATGTTGAAGTCCAAACCCCCAGTACCTTACACTGTGACCCTTTTGGAGAGACGGTCTTTACAGAGGTAATCAAGTTAAATCATTAGTTTAGGCCTGAATCCAGTATGATTGATGTCCTTATAAAAAGGGAAATGTGGGCACAGAGACACATGTAGAGGGAAGGTGATGTGAAAAGACATAGGGAGAAGATGGCCTGGCACAGATTCTTTCCTCACATCCCTCAGAAGGAACCAGGCCTGCCAACACGTTGATGTTATACTTCCTGCTTCCAGGACTGCCAGGCAATAAATTTCTCTTAAGCCTTCCAGTGTGTGATATTTTGTTATGGCAGCCTGAGAAGACTAATATTCTTGGTTATGCTTTCTTCTGTGTCTTGAATTGACTGCCTTCTCGATGATATCAACAGAGCATTTCTGCCCTTCTACATGCCCAGAATATGCTGTCAGGTAGGGTGCCTACAGCAGTTCTCTTGGGGACATAATTCATGGAAGAGGCAATAATGATGTTTGTGACAGTTGCAAAACCAAGCATTAAGGACCCTGAAGAGAGTAGCAGCTTCCCTGTAACATGTACTTCTTCAGCATAAAGGAAATGATGGACATGGATCAGATAATGTCTTAAAATTTTTGAGTGAGAGCTGTGGGAGACATGAATGGGTTCAAGAGTGAACCTACCAGGTAGAAGAAACAGAAAAAAGAGATTCAGAGAACACCTAAGAGGAGGCCACACCAGAACCACAGAAGAGTGGGAGAGCCAGGGCAAAGAGGAGGCTGGGAGATTAGAGGAAAATGAGTGAGAGTGTCTTTTATGATTATGTAACCACTACAAATTCGTGAAATGCAGTAGTTAATATATTCCTATGTAAGAGTTGCAGTTTCAAATCTGCCATCCACATAGATCATGAAATTAGTACTACCTAATAGTAATACCTGTTTGTTAGAGCTGAGAGAACCTGAGTTCTTTTATATATAAGGAAGCTGAGTCCCAGTGCGGTGAGAGATATATCCAGTAGCTTCCAGCTAATTAGTTGGAGACTTGGGTACAGGATCCACATCTCCCAGCCCTAGGCCAGAGCTCTTGCCTCTTGCCAGTACACCTGGCATGTGTTGCTTTTGGTAGCTGTAGATCATAGAACAGAGTGTCTACGATAAGTGAAATTGCTTTACATGAAGCACATGGATTTTGCATCAAGGAGTTTTAATTATAAGGCTATAAATATGTCAAAAGGATCTGACAACATCTTATTAAATTACAAGACTGAGCTCAAGTAGTTTCTGATGCTGGCATAGTCCCAAGAAGACTGAGTTTTATAGTTGGGACTTCTACCTCCCTCTCCCTCCCGCCTCCTTTTCCCTTTTAAAGTGTTTGTTTATTTTAATCATAGAAAATACTGCATGAAAATTATAAAAATGTAGAAGAAATATTTTATCCAAATTGTTTTCCTTTCTTTTATCCTCTCATTTCTTTGAATGATAATAGGATTTAATCTTCAGAGGGTCCTCTTTAGAACTCCCAATAGAAAAAACTATTTTTTACTGAAGAGATATTAAGTGTGGCTGGTATTTTAAATTGCATTTCCGTTGGAAATAGAACACTAGTTTCAGCTTTTCTATTAAAAAAGTGAGTGTAAAGGAGAGATTTTATAGACATATCTGTCACATTAACTGTCAAAATCCTGGGGAACTTGGCAGCTGAGAATTGTGATAGTACCAGTGTGAGCTGTGAAGTCTTTTAGTGACAACTGTGAAGGTTCCACTTCTCCACTGCCTTAGGAATTTAAGGTTTACATTCCAAGTTTGGAAGTAGGATCCCTCTAACGTTGTGATCACATGGGATCCAAGATAATGGTTTCTTAATGTGCCCTTTTAAAGATCTCATCATGTCCCTCTTAAAGATGTCATCATGTCCCTTTTTAGTTCCACCACATCATCTCTCTTCTCCCTGGTCTCTCATTCTTATTAATACTTCTATCAGCTGGGCATGGTGGTTCACGCCTGTAACCCCTGCACTTTGGGAGGCCAAGGCTGGTGGATCACCTGAGGTCAGGAGTTCAAGAACATCCTGGCCAACATGGTGAAACCCTGACTGTACTAAAAATACAAAAATTAGCCAGGCGTGGTGGTGGGTGCCTGTAATCTCATCTACTTGGGAAGCTGAGTCAGAACCCAGGAGTTGGAGGTTGCAGTGAGCCTAGATTGAGCCATTGCACTCCGGCCTGCACAACAAGAGTGAAACTCTGACTGGGCGTGGTGGCTCACGCCAGTAATCCCAGAAACTTGGGAGGCCGAGGCGGGCAGGTCATGAGGTCAAGAGATCGAGACCATCCTGGCCAACATGGGGAAACCCCGTCTCTACTAAAAAAACAAAAATTACCTGGGTGTGGTGGTGGGCATCCCAGTTACTTGGGAGGCTGAGGCAGGAGAATCGCTTGAACCCAGGAGGCAGAGGTTGCAGTGAGCTGAGATAGTGCCACTGCACTCCCGCCTGGCAACAGAGCAAGACTTGGAAAGAAAAAAGAAAGAAAAAAAAAAAGAGCAAAACTCTGTCTCAAAAAAAAAAAAAAAAAAAAATTAAAAAATTTAAAAAAAAAAATTGTGGCAATCAGCGTCTAAAAACGGGAAATGGAGGCCACTTTAAGTGTTTACCACAGCGGGAATTTAAAGCGGGAATTATGCTGGTGATGGCAGATCTGAGAAGCCAAAAAAGAGAGAGTGAAGGAACCCAGAGAGAGCAGGAAATCACTTCCATCACTAGAGTGGATATATGTACTATTATTTTCTTCACATATGTAGGAAATGGTATAGGTCTATCAGGGATTCAAAAAAATAGTAGACACACAAGAAACAAAAGGGTGATCATGGGCTGAGCCACAAGGACGCATTCCAGGAGTCAGAAAGGCAGAAAAACAAAGAATTGTGGTGTTTCCTGGGCTGCTGTGAACATGAGCTAGGGGGCTCTTTTCATGGTGATATTTTGTCTAACTTAAAACTTCTAAAGAGCAATCTGAGCTGAGGAACACTTACTGAATAAACACTTTATAACACATTTTATTCTCTTAGAAATAATGTCTTGCAGAGAGAGAGTTTTTCATTTCAACGAGTCAAAGAGATGCATTTATCCAGGAAGAAAGGGGACTTAGATGAACACATTTTGCTTTTCTAAAAAAAAAAAATTCGCAGATTTTAAATTTGTGCTCAAAGTAACGGGTCAAAATACTCCTGGTAGGGTTAACTGGAAGCAATAGCGAGGTCAGCAAAGTTTTAGGCTACCTGCAATCACCTTCGTTCATGTCCCTCCCCCTCCATATGCTTCTTCCCTTCCATTTGGGCACCCAGGGCTCCTAACTGCTCTTCTACATTCGTTACTTATTCTTACTTACTTGAAAAGATGAGGTTTAAGGGACTTACAACCTAGAACAAATTTATCAATGTAACATCTTCATGGCTGCCTAATGAAACTGACCCTTAACATTGGCATATATTTTGGAAGAAAATTTTAAAATTAGAACGTGAAAAATGACAAAAGATGAGAATATTTTGAAGTAGTTTGTCTATAGAGTATTTAAAAATTGGTCTTTATGTAATCAGTCTGTATATTTAGAAAAAAGTTTTAAATTCTAAAATAAAAAAGAATTTTAAAATAGCACATGTACATCAAGTCATAAGATAAAGTTTAATCATTTGATCACGTTAAAAGACACAAAACACAGTCAATCTAACCAAATTTCAGGCATGCATTTACATAAATATATTAAATTAAGAAATGAAATTGTACACTTAAACATCCTTTTTACCTAAAAATCATTAAATCCACAGATCAACAATAAAACCAATTCTCTGCATTTACCACTTCAAGATACAATTGTTCTATTTTAAAGATAACACAAATACACTTGTTAGAATTTATATGCATTATACATATATTATATTTTACATAGATAGTGTGTATACATATGTAGTGTTTGTACAGATAGATAAATATATATACATGGGTGTGTGCACATGTACAGATACACACAGATGTACTTTAGGCCATCTGTACTATTACTGCTGAATTCTAAAGTTGAGCTGAACTGGTGCCGTTGGATGTGATTATTGTCTTTTGCTTCAAACATGCTCATGATGCCCATTGGGCCCACAATCCCCCTTAGTAAATGTCCTTGTCTTTTCTACAGCACATAATCATGGTAGGCACTTTAATAAATATTTGTTGAATTAATAAATGGATAGATGATTGAATAATAGAAGATTGATTAAAGAGAACTGCATATTATAATAACTTGGTTAAATAAATCAAATAAGTTCAAATTCAGAGAAATTACCTGAGCCAATGACTATGCATGTAACTTTTCAGACATTTATAGAAATCTCACCTAGTACATATGTTAACCCTGCTCCCTTAAACTTGTACCGCCTTTACTACCTGTTCAAATACCCTTCTCCCTTTTATTAACAGAAATCTAGGCATGGGTTGGTCCTGGTGTCTCCTGTGAGTAAGGTTCCAGACAAACTGCCCTAATTTTCAACAACCTAAAGGAAAATGAACTATTAGAGAAACCAAAACATATTCGAAGAATGATAAGGATAACCTTTCCTTAATACAGGACAAAATAAATCACAGATAAAACAAAAAAAGACGCAGAATTCTCATTTAAGTGTTGTTTTATGTTTGTTCATTGTGATTCAATAATTTTTTTCACTTTAATTAGTTGGGTTACTTTTGAATAAATAGTTTAGTTTGCTATACCATGTCCTGGGGAATCAAGTTCTAAAAATTTCACAGTGCCTCTGTTACCATTTATCTTATTACTACATGGTTCTTGGCGAAATGCATGTCCAAACATATGCTGTGAATATAATGAGATAAGGGAAATATCTGATCTTTCATAAGGTAGTCAAGTTGGTTTCTCCATAACAGTATTAGGAAAAGGACTCTATTGTACATGAAATCTTAATTTATTCTAGAAAAATCATGTCTCAAGTTTTAAGAATATAAGGTAAAGAAACATAGGTTTTGGGTGTACGATCCCAAACCTGATCATACCTTGTTCATGTGAATGGCAACTATCAATTAGTTATTTTTTTTAGTGAGAGGGAAAATGTACAAGAATTAGTTTGTAACTGCAAAGACAAAGCTTATTTCATATTTAGCCATTATGAATTTCCCATTACTGTTAATGTTCAGTTCTTTTTATATTATATACTGAAATGTTTTCTTTTTGACTTAGAAGATTATAGTCAATTGAGATAACTCATCATACATTTATATTAAGTTACATATATATGTATATATATACACACATGTATTTTGGATTTAAGTAACACATGATCTATATATGCAAAAAGAAAACCCCAAGAAATCCTACATGAAAGATGATGGCTGACTTTATGATGTATGTGAGAAGTAACCTTAGATTTAATGTTAGGCTGATACCATTTTTTTATGTTACTGTTTAGTCTGGCTTAAAAAAGAATAACAGGTTTTAAGCACAAGGCTTTGTATTGATAGAAGGAATCCAATTATTTATTTTTTATTTTGTTAATTGACTTATATATGACCTATACAATTTATATGGGAATCAAAGTAAATGATGGGTATACCTTAGGTTCATATTTAATGAGGAATTTAAGAATTTAAGAAAAGTCCTAATCTCATAAGTGAACAAACCTTTCCATAGCATCTAGGAAAATCACCACAGTGACCGAGAAGAAAACAGCTGTACAATGCTCCCTCACAATCCCATGAATATATATTACTCTCCTAAAAACTTATTTTAAGGTGATGTCCAGAACTTATTCAGAGAAGATAGTTAAGAGAAAGAAGGATTGAAGTTGGCTAGGATTAGTGTTTGGCAGGTTCCATGGTTTTATATATATATATACACACACATATATATATGTGTGTATCTGGACTGGTAGAGATTTCTGCTCTTCCTTATTTCTTTCAATGATTGTAATAGATCAGCCTAGTATGTCATTTGTTTACATATTATATATATACACACATATATATATATATAAAATGAATTTGGTTATATATGTATGACCAGTTTATGGTGGTGTGACAAAAAAAGGATAAGATAGCAAACATATATTTATTTTTAGGTATTGTAAAGATAAACTTTCTGATGGTATTGCCAGCATTCACAGTAATAGTTTACTTCTTGTGAGTAGTTTAAAAATATGTACATTTTCTGCCATAGGACTTCGGTCTGAGTCCTCTGCAACTTCAAATCTCAGGGGTAGGGAAATTAAGATTTTTAAAGTCTCCATTGAGGAACGGCTTCTTATTTTTTTTCTCACAGATTTGGAATAATTTTTCTAAAATTATTCCATAGAGAAGGTTGTTCCTTGGCTAGGAAATAGCTGCTAACTTTCCCTGCTGTTAGCTAACCCCAGTGTTACTCTCCATGTCTTTCCTGTATCTATGCTAGAGCAGCTGAATGGGAGCATCTGGACTGGTAGAGATTTCTGCTCTTCCTTATTTCTTTCAATGATTGTAATAGATCAGCCTAGCATGTCATTTGTTTACTATCCACTTCTTTGTTACATAGAATTTGAGAAAATGTGGAACCAGGAGAGGCTATTTTTCAGAAAAACAAAGAAAAGATCATAACCAACAAAATCAATAGCAGTCTAGCCCAGGATACCTTCAACATGGTTGTATTGAGAACACGTCTATTTAGGCAAAACCGATAGAAAATGTAGGAGAGGGAAGTGGCTAAAAGGAAAAAGAATATATATATGTATGTGTGTATATGTATATATATGTATGTGTATATATATACATGTATATACACACACATGAACATATGTATTAGCCGAGAGAGAGAGAAGGAGGGAGGGAGAGGAAGAGAACATAGACATTATAGGTAACATTTTATAAACTAATTGGTTAATCAGTCAACTACAATTAAAACTACAACTGCCAATGGTATACCTTAGCTTTCCTCTAAAAATCTGGGCTTGATTTGTCTTTTATGTTTCAAAGCTAAGAGTTTTAGTGGAAAGTTGGATTAATAAAAGTTTAAATTAATGTATATCTTGAACGCTCCTAGATGTAGCATCTAACCTCACACCTTACACCTGGTAAAGCTTATATAGTTTATAACTCAGAGATAAAAACAATATCAAAAGCAAATGGAGGCTGGGCATGGTGGCTCACGCCTGTAATCCTGGCACTTCAGGAGGCCTGGGTAGCTGGATCACTTGAAGTCTGGAGTTTGAAATCAGCCTGGCCAACATGGTGAAACCCTGTCTCTACGAAAAACACACAAAAAATTAGCTGGGTATACTGGCGGGTGCCTGTAATCCCAGCTACTCGGGAGGCTGAGGCAGGAGAATTGCTTGAATCCAGGAAGCGGAGGTTGCAGTGAGCCGAGATCGTGCCACTGCACTGCAGCCTGGGTGACAGAGCAAGACTCCGTCTCAAAAACAAAAACAAAAACAAACAAAAACAAAATGAAACAAAACAAAAAACAGCAAATGGATTAAAATTGTTAGTATACTATTTTGTAATTATTTTCAAAGAACTAAATAGGGAAGCAGTAACTGCGCTGGGGCATGCAAATAACAAAGAGAACAGTTTTCTATTTAGGTTGTGTGTATATATTGTATGTGTTGGTTTCTCTACTCTTTATGAGATACTCATCAATCTGAGAAAACTTCCGAGTATTCTTTGTGATAAAATAAAAAAATATGTTTTACAATAATTACATTGAAAAAAAATTCAAGAAAAAAAGTTATGGATGGAAGCACTTTTAGCCATCACTCAATTTCTTAAATCTTTTCTCCTTTTCACTTAAAGATCTGCCAATTGGTGTTCCTTTTATTACCTAAATAACTGTCAAGAAAACAAGGTTTTATGAACCAGGACAACAGTGTGGCAGAAACAGTAGTAGAAAGGTTATTTCCAACCATTTAAAACAACTATAATGTCATTTCACATTCAACTGACAACCACAGCTTAAACTTGAGAATGGACAAGGGAATAATAATACACATTTTTCTTTTGCATTATTTTGTCTTTATCTTATGCATCAGTATTCTTACGAAGAACCTTTATTTCTTCCATTTGAGATTGTGTGCTTTATGAACTGAGCAGATGTTGCCTTTCTTGTGATTAAACAATATTTTTTTCCTAGCTATTACTTCTTAACCAATTCCTACCTGCCTCTCATCATGAATCATTGAAGATAATTCTCCAGTCATGCATTTAAAAAATCTACTTGAAAGAAAAGGTCAAAGAGATTTTTTGAATTGACCACTTAATTTAAAATATGTTGCCATCAATTAGCCAGTGCTATCTACTTTTCTCCTAAGAACAGAAAGAAATGACTCCAATGACTTTACTTTCTTTGCTTGGTTTAATATCCGTGGATCTTGCTATCTTCTCTTGAGAAGAATTTGGTCTTTTATTCTAACGACTCACAAAAGGAAAGGCAGTGACACCTGGGGCACATATGTTTTTCTAAGTCACTTGAAAATCTTTCACTTGGGAAAAAGCTGTATAAAAAATCTGGGCCTGGTCAACTTAATATAGATATTTTAAAACAGTAGAACTAATGGCAATAGAACACCTTTTATTTTGGGGAGGAGACGGAAAGTTTAAAGATGTAAGAAGAAATGCTTGATTTTTTTAGATTTTACTGAATATATAGCAGTATCCTTATTGTTTTCAGGGAAGCTAGGAAGAATTGGAGAATGTGTAATAAAACTGCACGATTTGACAGATTTAGACAGCTGGCTCCCTCACAAGAAGTTCACATTTTGTTAATGTCACCCACGTTGAATAAGGGACGATTAGATGGTAAGGTCCATTTACAAAAATGGTTGTCAGGACATTTTTTTTTTTAATTGTAAAACTTTCTGTGATGGAATTCAGTAAAAGGGCTATGAAGAGAAAGCAATGGAGACAAAAGATTGCTATTAACCTACAGATGCAGGCTACTGCATGGTTCATTGCAAGATTTGTCACACTGTTGGGCCAATGAAGTGTTAGTGTGACTAGAAGGGACCACCCCTTTTCTGGGGTAAGAGGGCAATTTGGTCTCCATGCTCATTTAATCCTGAGACTTCTTTGAATAGACTGTCAATTGAATCTAAATTGTGCAAAATTATGCATGCACTTTTTAATGCAGGCTATTGTTCACTAAGCACTGAACCAAGATTTCTCAACCCATTTCCATTTGGCATGAGGTCACTTGAAACTTAAGTAATCATATATGGAAGACAAGAGCAGTGTACTTAACCAATCTTTCTACATTGTGGCTTCTATATAAATGCTTACTGGGCTTTAATTGCAAATCTCTCACCTTAAAACAGTAGAGAAATACTAGCTACAATGTATTTTTTAAATTGAGGCCTGTATTCCTAAAGGTAAGGAGCAGGTTTAGAAAGTCAGCCGGCACTGCATAATCTATACTGCTCTACAATTTAGATTCTAGAGGAATGGATGTTTACAGAAGAAGGACACCCATAGTGGGTATGCACTTGTCATGAGTAGATGTGTTTTTTCAGTAGTGCAAAGAGGCCTTATATTTTGTTAAAATCCAAACGTGGAGAGCTGGCTTTGAAAACCATGAAGAAAAATATCTACTAGACTTTTTGCAGTTTTAAGTCAGAACATGTCATCTCTTTAAAACCCTGAACAGAACATTTACAGAAAATTTATTGATACATTAACCAAAGAATATTTTCATTGAGTTCTGAAGGAACACGTACATTTAAAGTCGTATTTGGCAAGAATTATTATGTTAAAAATTTGTACAGGTAACAGCTTACATAGCCAAGATTTTTAAAAAAACAAGTGAGCTCTTCTCCAGTGAGGTTCGATTCAGTGGAAATCTGCAACATTCTAATAACATGGACTCTGACAGTCTTGCTATGGTGAAAAGCACTTTACAAATGTTTAATGCTGGAATTTTATAAGAATTGGCTGTTTTCTTGCTTTTTCTTCCGTCGTTAATGATTACATGTTGGCACAAGGATACCTTGCTAGATTAGATCCACAGCACATTAAAGACTGTTTGCTTTCTCACTCCCCTTCTTTCCAATTAAGTTGGTGAAAAATGTAACTTTAGTGTTTTACAGGACAGGGTAAAGGTGTTTCATCTAGGTGATGTCTATATTATAAAAATAAAATAAAATATATAAATATGTAACACAAACCCAGTGCCTATTGTTAAATAAAATATACAATGAAAGCAGACTTTTTAGGAAGACTGATTTTAAAATATGCTGTTATGATTTAATTATACAACACTTGAAAACGATCTTGAGATTAAGACGAAGTAATCAGATTTCTCAGCCAATAAAAAGGTAAGTGTAACATTCTGTAATTGGATACACTGACAAAAATGAAGATTACAATTTTATATCAAGTTGCTCACTTAGAAATTCATCAGGGAGTTCTGAAACATTCTCTCCTAGTATAGTACTTTAATATAAAAATATTACCTTTTTTATTAGATCCATCAGATTGCACAGTAATGTTTCAAAACTCTATTAAAGTTGACTTTAGTGATTACTGACAGAAAATTCCTGGGAAGTCAAATAATCTCTTCTAGTGACATAAAAAATCCATTATCAATTTACAGTGGAATTTCTGTGTAAATTACTCTGCCCAAGGAAGTATATATTTTTAAAAATCATCTGTTAAGCAACAACGCATATAGGGATTATGAGTATGTGTATGTGCATATGTGAACAAACATGCTGACATACACACAGAGGATCTGCACATTTCTGGAAATCATTTTTAAATTAATAAAAGAGAATGAAATCACAGGAGTGTGTAGCAGGATAACAGTCTTTTTTTTTTTTTTTTTAATGACAGGCTAAAAAATAAATGCCCATTGGAAGGGAATATGCAAACAGTCCCAGAAACTATACAATGTAACTTGTTAGATCCAGCAAGTAAGATGTCATGTCAATGATCTGATCAAGAATACCTGCCCTGGTCACTCTGCGGATGTTTCTGTCCACTTGTTCACACTGAGGACCAAGATATCCTTTTTTACAGAGGCACTTGTTCGGTCTAACACAGACACCTCCATGACGGCATGCTGGCTCACATTTTGCTGGGAGAGAAAAAGAGCAAGAACATCACACTCTCATTCTGTACGTCAGGAACAGGACTGAGCATGAGACCTACAAATATTGCTGAATAAGGGGAGCGAGGGAACAAAGGAGGGAGATAGTTACAAAATGATCTGAAAGATAAATATACAAGTAGGAAACGCGCTTTTACACCCATAGTTATTTGGAGGCCTGAACTCGGCAGAGAACAAGAGACATTTCTAGAGAAGCAGAGATCATGAGAAACAGTTGCAACCCTTTGCAAAATTAACTCTATTTAAAATGGAGATTTTAGTCCTTCAAAATCTCTGCTCCACAGGAGCATTCGCTACAGAGGGCCTCGCAAACTCTGTTCCCATTCCTTCAAGGTAGGATCTCAACATGGGAGTGACCCAGCCTGAGGGGGAGACAGAGAGGCTCAAGCATCTCCAATGTAACATAAAGGAACAGTCAGTTTTGGATTTTGGTTAGGTGGAATATCCACCATATGAACTCCTTTGGATTCTTCCTTCCTCTTGCTTCCAGGGGGCAGACAGCATATGCTTTGCTCTCTGATGACATTTTGAAGTCCCTTTCTGGAGTCAGTGCAATTGGCCAACAAAGGATGTTCTGAGCCAACCTTTTCAGGGTTACCCTACAGCACAGAATTTATTCATTAAAGAATTTTTGCCACTACAATATAAATGGGGAATATAAAGATATACTGCTAAAATGAGACATAAAATTGGATATATAAATTGCCATTTTCTGATTAAATCTGGGGAGTACAGTCACTGTGGATGGAGTCAAATTCCTTCAATACATTTCCCTATGTTTTGACAAGACAGGGTTATTTTAACCTTTCAAATACATTAATCAAATTCCAGGGGTCTGTTTTTGACACATGGAAAAGAAAAAATAAGCAGAAAACAAACAATTTTATGTTTTAAATCTGTGGGAGATGAGTAAACAATGTGAGTACGTGAATAAAATTCTTGATTGGGTCCAAAACATCCCAAATAAACAGATTACTTTTATAGAATGGTTTTGGTGAATGTTACATATTCAAACTATTTAAATTGATTCAGTGTAAAAATGAAAGTACCTCATGGAGTAAAACTTTATGTTAACTCAATGTATGTCTATTTTCATTTATATCACAATTTATTATCAGTATCTATTAAGCTTTGTACAATGCCAACTGTATTCAAGATAATTCATTCACCCTCATTTAAACACGCTGTTACTAGCAGGCTTCAGGTAACGTAAGAGATTAGGCAAAATGCAAAGCAGGGAATATAACAGAATGGACACTGTATGTTATATTCTGTTACTAAAAGATGCAGAGAGGCTGGGCATGGTGGCTTACGCCTGTAATCCAGCACTCTGAGAGGCCGAGGTGGCAGATCACATGAGGTTGAGAGTTCAAGACCAGCCTGGCCCACATGGTGAAAACCCATCTCCACTACAAATACAAAAATTAGCAGGGCATGGTGGCGGGCACCTATAATCCAAACTACTCGGGAAGCTGAGGTGGGAGAATCACTTGAACTCAGGAGGCGGAGGTTGCAGTGAGCCGAGATTGCCTCACTGCACTCCAGCCTTAGCGACAGAAAGAGACTCCATCTCAAAAAAAAAAAAAAAAAAAAAAAGCAGAGAAAGTAGATATTGTCCGGCAGTAAAGAAAGCAGAAAGACAATATATTAGCAGGAATTTGAATATCATTACATTTGAATACTGATTCTCATATTTTTGGTCAACTAACAAAAAGGTAGAGAGGATGGGTCAATAACATGTAAGCATTTGTTTTAAATAATGTGATTACTTCATTTCTGTTGAGTTTTAATTTTGATAATTCCTTCCTAGATACATAACCATAGTATTAATCAAACACATAATGTTATTAATGCTGAAGCAATTTAAGTTTAAAATGTATCCTCTATGTTTGGTTTTAAATGTTGGTTATTTTTGTTGGGCAATATAAAAATAGACAAGTTATAGTTATAATTCTTTGAAATACATCTTGAGGACAAACAAAAAGATAGCATTTATGAATAAATAATATTAAATGTTAATCTGATATTTTAATTTTCATTGGCAATAAGTATTTTAATATTTGAAATAACCGAGATCAAAATCTTTTCTAAGTGATGGTATATGCTGATTGTTAATTATGCATTTTCAACATACACATTTTAAACTCTAGGTTTCTAAATTTATCTGATTTTCTGACTTTACACCAAGTAGAACTTAAACATCACTGCACATAATTGAGGAACTATCAAGTTATAGGCTAGAACAACCCTGGAATAAATCTCCTTTGCTCTCTCTGAGCAGATGCACACCTAGTTGATGGTTCACAGGGGAGCGGCAAAAAGCATGAAAAAATCTCATAATATGTCTCCAGATAATTGCATTTTCCCCTTTTATTTAATAACACCCACTGAAAAGCCCTGTTTTTAGTCTGCTGTGGTAGGAAAGCAAGCAGTAAAGGCAGGGAGGGCATTTACGGGGTGTCTGGAAAATGCTAGTGCTTGGAGAGGGGTTTGGCAAACACTAAGTCATTGGCTAGTGTGAAATCTCAGAACCCAGGATTGAGAGGCCCACAGAGATTATCTAGTTGTGCTATTTGCATTTTTTACTTTTTGAAAGGACTCAGTCATTTAAAGGTTTTGCATATTTATAATTAACTTACATAAGTGAATTGTTTACATTAAGAAAATGAGCAAGATTTTACTTACAAGTTCAGAAACAGATGAGCATTAATAGTATTGTAAATAGCTAAACACTTTTGAACACTATATTATTGTAGAAGAAACAATCGGTGTTGAGTTCTTGAGTACCTAAGGATTGACTCATCCCCAGTCCTTTTCAGGTGAAAACAAAAATACTAACCGATTCTGCAGAAGTCCCCCTCCCAGCCTGGACTGCAGCAGCACTTTCCCGTGGGGGTGCAGTAGCCGTTTCGACAGAGCCTGGAGCACTCTGAAGTCAGTGTCTGTGCAGGTTGTACCGTGGCTCTGCATTCCTCAGGCATTAAAGGTCTACATTAAAAGACAACAGTTGAAAGTGTATTCCAGTTGAAAACCAGCAGTGGAATGAAATTTAGTGATTCTGTGGCTCACAAAGCATGCCTCTTACTTTCTAGAGAGACTTTTATTTCATTTCTTTAAGAGACTCACTCAGATTTACAACTTTCTAAGGATAGGAAATACATACCAGTGAGGAAACAAACTAACCAGTTTGTAACCCTACTAAACACATTAAACATTCTAAGAGACTTTATCCTGATCAAAACCCATTGATGAAAACTATCTTTAATTAAATTGATATTTCACATTTGGTAACTACGAATTTCTAACAATTGCAATATTTAAAGTAAAGATGTATAAATACCTTAAAACTTTTCCCCCATATCTACAAAAATGTTTAGGAATAGTGTCTGAGATAGTTTCACTTGTTATTGACACAGTTGGCAGTAGTACAGGGCTGAAGGCATTCATCAAAATGACTTGTAGCCTGAAAAGCTTTGGAATCAATTTTTGTTTTAATTTTACATTTCTTTTGAGATAATATTTTTAGACTGATTTTTTTGAAAGGCGACCGTAATATATGGGTGTATACTATTGAGTCAAAGTTTAAACTCTATGCACAGAAAGCTCCATATATATGTAAAGATTTTATATATATATATATATAAAATCTGATTTTGATCCACATATATGTCAAGATTATATATATATAAATAACTTGATTTTGTCCTGCTATAAGGAAAAAGAATGCCAAAAGTAGCAAACAGAAACATCTTTGCAATGTAAAAAGTCATAGATTTTAATTGTTCTACAACTGCCATCATTTAGAGTGGAAACTAAGATGCCTTCCGAAGAGTTTTATGCTTCTTACTGTTTTTAAAGTAAGATGTCATTTGAGCTAGGTCAGGCTGGAGTCATGGTCACAACTGCTCATTACCTAATCTTCAGGGAAAAAATGTGCAGTGGCACTTTCCTATCAGTCGCTGTTACCTGTGCCACAGTGCGGTGAGAAGATTCTTTTCAGTTAAGGAATGTAAACAAATGTTTTCATTGACAGTCAAATCAACAGTATTAGGATGGCCAAGCAGATGGACACCTTAAGTACCATAAGAAGAAGGTGACCATTACAGGTCAAAACCTCAAGAGGTAAATTACAGAGCTTTCTGAGACAAGCAAATAATTAAGCCCTGCAGACTCGGCTTTTTTGAGATAGGTTACCTTGTTATGTCCCTATGGCAATATGAACAGTGATAATAATTTGGGGCCTGATCACAGGCTGTTTCTA
Source organism: Papio anubis (assembly GCF_008728515.1). Lineage (NCBI taxonomy): Eukaryota > Metazoa > Chordata > Mammalia > Primates > Cercopithecidae > Papio > Papio anubis. The sequence goes on along the minus strand of NC_044978.1, from coordinate 44,642,504 downwards.
CAATGACTCAAAACCATATAAACCATATATGTTAAAAACAAAAATATTTAAAACGTACAGTGGCTTCCCTAGCTCTTCTCCTGAAGAAAAGTCCCACTCTGTTGAAAGTGCTGTGTTCTGCAGCTAACATGACAATTCACAAAACACCCTTAAATCTATTCAGCCTCTTATTTGAATCTAGGAATGGTCAATTTCTGTGAAAGGTCCTGCAGGCATTCTATGCACTAAGCATATTTTTATTCAAAAAACATTAACAGTTTCCATGTGTTCCTCAAAAGTGTCTTTCTGGGAGTAAGGGTGGGGTGGGATAAGGTAGAGAAGATGTTAAACGGCTATGCCAAGAAAAGTAAGGACACAATCTTCGCCTTCTTCTTGCTGTTCTTCAGTATCCCAAGTATATTCTATTTCTTTCTCATTTAAAATTCTTATTTTATTTGTGAGACAATGGCGGCATTTCTGACCACAAGAAGAGCAGTTTTTCAGTAGCCATGAAATTCTTCTGAGTCGTAGGCCATGATCATCTACGAAGTGGCATTCAGTAAACAAAAATTCTCATTGAAATTGCAGAATTCTGTGCATCTAATTTCTATTCCTTACTCACTTGCTCACCCACTTTCTGACTCATTCAAGAAAAGAGACCCAGAAACAGAATATGTCAAAAATCTATTACATGTTATAGGCAATGCAAAATTTGCAGGTACCTACTCTCACATACTTCCCCATGAGATGGTTTATGCCTAAACTGGTGAATCTAAAGAGATGGCATCATTTAGATCATGTATATAGGTGAACTTTGTTAAACAACAACTAGAAGATGTTGCCTGTTTGAGGCAAAGTATAGGAACACTGATTCACGGGCACTGGGGAAAGGAATGAGGACATGATAAATAGGAATCCGATACTGAAGGGCAATTCTTTCAGGGAGAGTGTCTGACCCCTGTTTCCCTGTTGATACTCCAATTTGATGCTTTGACTATTTTTCACCAAACATTCAAACATATGGAAACTCATATTAGGGAGAAGATTCTAAATTTTTTTTTTTTTTCCCCTAAGATTTGGTAAATGTCTGTCTACCTGCGGATGTAGTAATTATTTCCCACCTGGGCTTGTTTACTTTAATTTATATAAGACTGTGTAGCTGTAATATACAAACATTGTAATTCCCTCAAGTTTTATTTAAATACCAGGAGAATTTATCTTTTTTTGTTCTACATAGTTGATAAATAACATTCTGTACTTATTATATTAAATCAATCCTCTCTCTTTTAAACTGTTGCTCTATCAAGATTCCCTTAATATGAACATTTACATAAAAGATTGCTTGTCTCTTATAGGGTTCTCGTCAGGAATAGGCTGTTTATCTATTTTTTTCCCTTCTTCACTGAAGATTTTCTAAGGGCAGAAGCTACATACTCAATCCTCTTCAAGTCCAATCATTCACTTGGGCAAGTACTGAGCTCTTCAGGAGGATAAGACATAAAGAGTACAGGGTCCTGAGCCTCACACAGACCACTGAGGATAAGACAAACAGGCATACACAAAAGTATAATGCAGTGTGATCTTTGCTATGATACAGGCACACATGAAGTATTATAGAAGCACAGATAAGGAGGCAACTAGTTTAAGGGATGTTATAGAAAGATGACATACTACCATGTATTTTATCTTCTTCAAGTATTCATATTCATAGGAAATAGGAAAATTCGGTATAAGTCAATAAATGTTTATTAAATTAAATTAGGTCAGGTACGGTGGCTCACACCTGTAATCCCAGCACATTGGGAGGTCAAGGTGGGTGGATCACCTGAGGTCAGGAGTTCGAGACCAGCCTGGCCAATATGGTGAAACCCTGTCTCTACTAAAAGTACAAAAATTAGCTGGGTGTCGTCATGGGTGCCTAATCCCAGCTTACTCAGGAGGCTGAGGCAGGAGAATCACTTTAACCCAGGAGGCGGAGGTTGCAGTGAGCCAAGATCATGCCATTGCACTCCAGCCTGGGCAACAAGAGTGAAACTCCATCTCAAAATAAATAAATAAAGAAATTAAATTGAATTTATATAGTAGCAACTTTCTCAAACACACTCTCTGAAATATGAACTCCATGAGGACAAATATTTCCTCTCATCTCTTGTGACTCCCCAGGACCTAGAAGAATGTGTTGCACATGGAAGATGGTTAATAAAAATCTGTTGAATGAATGAAATTAATGAGAATGTGGAATTTTAAAAGGGTGTTTGCGCCCTTTCTATGTTGTTGTGTAAAGACATCAGGAAAATATGGGCCATTCAGGGGAGGGATATCCTTAAAATCTAATTGCTATACTTTCATATCATAAACACAAAACCTTTATTGTATTTCTCTCTATTGCTTAAATAAACTTGTCTTAAAGTTTTTTTCAAGGTACAGTTATACTCATTCTGAAAGATACATTTTGATAATAATTATAATCATAGTAAATAAACCGAAGGTTAAGAAGTCAAAGTCAGCATGAGATAAAGAGACAGGACTGTCTTCTCTTCCAGGTGAGAATTAAGTCAACACATTAAAATTCAATTTTCTAATATATGGTAGCATCTGACAAAGATTTTTGGTGATTCCAACCATTTCCCTGCAATCACTTTTTGTAATGGTGACGTTCTCCCTTTCACTGAAAAGAACAAGGCCTCTTTACGTGGAATAAAGAGAAACAAAAAGGGAATAAACAGTACCTTTAAACTTTATTATTATTGTCATATTGAAATAGACCATCTTACATATACTTAAGTGCTACATATATACACCTAGATAGGACCTAAACAAAACTTTAGGGTATACATCTGTGATGCATTCACCCATTTTCATACTTATTTTTATTGGACTGGAAAATTGGGTGCTTTAATGTACAATCTAATACATTAGATTTAAATGTATTAAATTTGATTTAAATATATTAAATCTAATTTAATACATTTAAATGATTTAGAATCATTTAAATTGTTTCGTTCTTCTTTTAAACAACAACTCTTTAAACCTCTGGACCCTTCACTCTACTAAATGAAATCAGAGTAACTTTCAAAACAGAAAACTTACCCAAGAGGGTGTTTAGGCTTATAGAAAAGAATATATCTAGCCTATTCGTTCAGCTATCCCCATAGCCCTTGAATTTAATTTAAATCTGAAAAACATATTTCCTAATCCCTTCACGCATGACAAATAATGAAACGCTAAAGCTCTGGTGCAGAAAACTGTCCAACATTCTTTAATGTATAAAGCACTGTTTTCAGAAATTTAAAAAATGTTCTTAGAAACCAACTTTGGCTTGCTTTGTGTAGTAGTATAAAGATTTGGATACTTTTTTGAAAAAAAGGAAGTTGAGAAGCATAAGTTATTTATAACACACGTTATAGGGGATGACTTTCTGTGAATAGCTAAGACCGACAGTGAACGTCTTTGGGTAGTGGTATTATGAATGGTTTTCATTTCATGATATTTAATTTAGGGGATGAACAAATAAATCAGTACATGGGAAGTCCTTTGATTCTGTGTGGAGGTACAAGGATAAATCCTGTCTGAGCAGGACCACCCTTCCAAATGAGCACTGCAGAAATCTATTTTGTCTAACAAAAAGGAAAGGAGCTCATTCTGAAATTTTTGTGAGGTGTCTAGATTTTGAATTCATTTCATTGTAAAACAAGATATACAGATCAAGAGTAATACTTATGTGTGAAGTCCTGATAGAGGTATTAGAAGATATACTAATTCTGTAGCCTCTCTTAGACAGCTTTATGTTTAAGGGTGGAAGGTGACATAAGAACTATCTTACTTCTTTATCCATAGACACATTGGGACACATGGAAAAGGGCACCCTTGCAACTCTAACATTTAAAAAACTACTTTTCTTCCATGCTTTCTTTCATTCTCATGAGTTAGGAAAAACTGATAAGTCAAAATCCTCATTCCACAGAATGCAGAATCTCAGGCCATAACCCCAGATCTACTGATTTTGAATCTTTAACACAATGGTCAGGTGTCTCACATGCATATTCAAGTTTGTGAGGCCTGTTTCTAATTTAGGTCCATTTCCCAGCCAGAGGAATCAACGTGGCCTTTAATTAGTATATTCAGGTGCTTCCAAGTACAGAATGCTCTGAAATCTTCCAACTGGGTGGAGTCTTTGCCTGAACAAGGAGACAGTCTTCGAATGCCACAGCAGATTCTATGGTTTAATGAATTTCCTCACGCTGTAAGCAATTTGATACACAATGATTATCCTTGACCACTCATCGTTTTTAAGCCAATACTCATCACTTTTACCTAAAAAAGGGTAAGGAAGTGAAAAATTTCTCATGATGGGATAAATTTTTACTGTCTCCCATCTGTGGAGCTTTAGGCATAGGAATAAGTGCTAGTATAGTACTTGCTGTGTCATCTTTTTATTGCCTTTCTCAAAGGCAGTATACGAACTGATATTTTTCTTCTTTGCAATTGTCTTTAATCTGGCTGTTCACTGAATTTTTCCTGGTCATATTGGTGTTTCTTTCTTCAGTGTCAGTTTACTTATAAGGAGTAGAATGCTGTATTCTGAAGGATTTACCGCATGTTTTGAGACTATACATAGCCATTTTGTAGCAGCTTTAAAAACAATGCATTATACAAACTCAATTTTGCTGAGGAATCACATATTTATAATACAATCATATTTCAGGTAGAAGAACAGAGCCAATGGAATCTATTCCTGTGTAACCACGTAATATTGATCTCATTGGGACTTCATGGCAGTATTGACAGCAACATACATTTCCTAATGGTATTTTTCAAGTACTATTTGAAGTACAGCAAGAAATTAAATGTTTTAAGAGTTACTGCTTTCATTTTATTTTTAAGGAATACCTTCCTTGACATTATAGCATATGTAGGCTGCAGAAATATATGTTTTATATATTCTTAAATAACTCTGATACTAGAATAAAGAGGAAAAAAAACCTTTGAATTCAAGGATAACTCTGAATTTATGTACTTTATAAATCATATTCAAATTTTTAATTTGTACTAAATATTTCTAAAATTTGAGTTTAGGATGGATAAAGCTAATGTTCTGTCTTATTTTCACATAGTGTCTAGAAATTTCTCTGTTCTGAAATGTCCTGAAAACAAGTGGGGCTTGGCATTGGCTGTCTTCTTTGTGATTAATATTCTCTTCATTTTGACGATTTCTGCGATTTAAAAGTCTCATCCTCACATGATGAACTGACTTGCTCACTAATAAACAGTGTTACTTGGCTTTAATACCTAGGCAGTTTGAAACTGAGTTGGCACTAAACCTTTCAAAGGAGGCAAAAGCAATAGTAATTTAGTGAATTGAGCCATAGGTTTGACTATCTACTGCTAATAAGATTGTCAGAAATTTCACAAATATCCATCTAATTTTCTTTTGTGGTTAAAGATGCAACCATAATAAAAGCAAATAATGAAGCCACTTACATTTTTCATGTTTAACTTTATTCTCATGAGTGAGGGCCAACTTTGCAATTCTTAAATTTAAAAGATCAGAAAGTGTATGAAGCTATTAAGTGGCTGTCACACAGCTAGTTACAGAGAATTCTGGAACTCTTTCCTGGTTCAGTGTTCTTTCCACTGAACTGGCCCTCTTAGTTTAGGAAAAAAGGTAGCAACGTACCCACATTTTATTTCAGGTCCTATTAATCTCACTACACAAACATCACCACAGTGCACAAATATCTAAAAGGGTATGTGGATCTCCTGTATCAACTTTGGTTTATCAGCTTAACTCAATGCATATATTTCCATGGGAAAATCAGGACATGAAAAGTTGTGTAATATCTTACAGGAAAAACCTAGGAGAAAAGATTAATGAAACTAAATTCTAATGTTACGTGCTTTTAGATAGACAAGGTCCAGTTTTATCAAATTGCTATAGGTATTTGTGGCATTATATTTGCAATATCCTAGCTTTAGAAACTGATCAACTATAATATGAGCAGTGAATATAGAAAAAATAGGCATTTCTACTGTAATTCAATGTACATGTTCCTGAAAAATATTGTATTCCACAAAATGGCACTTAAAATAAGTGGGCTGTTATGGATTGCTTGTTTCCCTCCAAAATCACATGTTGACTCCCTAACCCCCAAAATGACAGCATTATGAGACGGGGTCTTTGGGAAGAAGTGAGATTTAAATAAGGTCATGAAGATAGACCCCCCATGATACGATTATTGCCATTATAAGAAGTGTCACCAGAGAGCTTGCTTTCTTTCTCTCTCCATCATATTAGGATACAGTGAGAAGGTGGCAATATGCAAACCAGAAACAGAACCTTCACCAAGCATCCAACCATGCTGGCACCCTGCTCTTGGATTTCCTCCAGTATGGTCGGAAGTAAATGTCTGTTGTTTAAGCCACCTAGGTATTTTGTTATAACAGCCTAAGCTGACTAAGACAAGGGCTTATGGGAAGAATTGGTTTGGGGCAGACCCCTCAAGATCTGTGCAGCTTTGTAACTAAAGCAGTGATGAAAACAAAAGCTGGTACCTTGGAAGAAAGTTTGGGCAACCAAGCGAGCAGCTCAGAAGTAGCTGGAGGTCGCTTCAGGAAAGATTAGAAACACACAAAACAAAATGATGATGGAAGTGGAACTCTGAAAAGAGGATGTGCACCCTGAAGAGAGCCATGGAAAGCTGTGGGATGCATCTTGAAAGGCGGAAACCCAGTGCAGGGACTTACTTTTCATTGACAGCTCAGTTGAGAAGGCTTTTTCTGCCTGTGCAACAGCTAGACTGAGGGCGTGTTCCTTTCCCTATAATTCTCCTTACGTCTTGCTTGAAAAGCTACATAACTACTTTCATGTTATGCTGAGATTCTCTTTTGTACATGAGCTTATTAGTGTTAAAGAAAGTCACACTGTAGCAGAACAGAAATGGAAAACCAAACAATGGTGGATTTTACCTACATCAATAACTTCTGGATCATCAATTTGGCAATTTATAATGTACAGTGTTATGGTACAGTATTTTTGTTTCAAAGTGTTTTGCCTCAAATAATAATTTTTACATTTTAATAATATATGCAATCTCCTGGTTTAAAGTAAAAATAAACTCCTTAGGGGATGGGACCAACTTCTTATTCATTCTCTCCATCTGTGGCACATAATTGAACACAGGAGACATACAAAAAATGCTTCTAATGAAATCAGGGCTACTCAAATCAGGAATCTTGGATTATATCTGTACTTACTCTGATATGGCACAAAAATAAAAACTAAATAATTAAGGTATAATAAAAAAGCCAATGCCATTGCTTCCTAATATAAAGGAAATACATTCTGTTCAGAATTTCATGTCCAAAATCAAGTTTTTAACTTAAATACTTAATTCATAAACCATAATTGATAAAAATGTTAGGCACAACTATTGCTTATGTAACAATATAATCAGAGAAATTTTTTTGGATTTTATCTATTTTTATTGTAATGAAAACAGCCCAGGGGAATGACAACTAATATTAACAAATACAATAAATAGGCTGGGCACTGTGGTTCATGTCTGTAATCCCAGCACTTTGGGAGGCCAAGGTGGGCAGATCGCATGAGGCCAGGAGTTTGAGACCAGCCTGACCAATACGGCAAAACCCCATCTCTACAAAAAATACAAAAAATTAGCTGGGTTTGGTGGCGTGCACCTGTAATCCCAGCTACTTGGGAGGCTGAGGCAGGAGAATCGCTTGAACCCGGGAGGCAGAGATTTCAGTGAGCCGAGATTATGCCATTGCACTCCAGCCTGGGCATCAAGAGCAAAACTCCGTTTCAAACACACACACACGCACACACACAGAGAATAAATAAATAACACTTATATTACAACATCATTCAAAAGTTTTAAGAATGCAGTATTTTTCTTTTAGAAATCATCAAAAAATAAATTCTTAACTCCATTTCTCCACTTATAAAGCAATAGATCTACCAGTGTTTTAATTTCATATCATTCAAAGGTAGAAATTTAAGATTCACTAAATGCTTTAAAGGAGAAAAGAAATTTAAAACAAGTTTCTTTCCTATAAAAGAGCACACGAATGTCAGTTCAAATTTTGAAGATGACTAGCCTGATAAATTTCCAAATTTTGGTGTTCATATATCATTCATTCGTCACAGTTGACAAAAATAAGCCATTTAAGTAACAATTTTTTTAACTCAACCAAAATGAATTAGTAACAAAGTGATGCTAAGATGCAGTTTTTTTCTTTATAAGCTACATCTTCCTCTAGAAAACATCTTTTCAAAAAATTTGCATGACTGTTTTAGACATATCTAATGCAACATTAAATCCGTCTTTATCTAAGGTACTGTAATACCTGATGATATACTACCTTACGATAAAAGTATAAGATATTCAAAAGGACTAATATCAGACTTGTAGCATTGTCCTACAAGAGACAGTGGTGGGCATGGCAGTGGTTGTGGCCGTGTTAATTGAAAAAGAAAATGCTTTTAGGAATTTTTGACTCAATATATAAGTTTCACTTTGAAGAATATATTCTTCATCATTCACATTCTCCATATTATATCTTTTTAAATGAATGCTAGTTTGAAGTGGCAATTCAGTCAAGTTTTCATAGCAATCTGTCCAATTACTAAAGAAGATGATATTCTAAGATTTGAAATTCATAGCTTAAGAGAGACTACTTAGAATAAAAGAGAGAATTTCTTTGAATGCTGTGGTCATATGTCACATTTCCAGGAAATAGGAGAGATATATATATACACACACAAGAAGACTGGTACATGTTCTCACTATAAATAATGATAAGTATGTAAGGTGACGGATATGCAAGTTAACTTGACTCTGTCATTTCACAACATTTATCAAAACATCATGTTGTACACCGTAAATATATGCAATTCCTATTTGTCAATTTTACCTTAAAGTTGGGGAAAAATTAAGAGTTTAGATTCATCTTTAATAGCTGTGGGAGACCAGTGAAGGGTTTCAAGTAGGGGAGAAATAGAAGTAGTTTTGCATTTTATAAATACAAATCTGTCAGCATTTGGAATAAAAGCATATGATGGATTTTAAAAACAAGACATAAACACTTTAAAATAACACGGTCACACACAGTTTTTTTCACAAATTATTATATAATAGTGCCTATTTATTTTGAAATAGGTGATGGCTCTACATAATATTGCATGTGTTACCTGTATGTTTCAGTATGTCTGTACACATGTACATGTATGCAAATCTTACTAAAGTATGAATAAAATTTTAGTTATACTCAGGCTGCTACCATCTATTATGTATGCATGCTTATCCATTCATTAGAAGTTTCAACTTTGATCTTGCCCAATTCTTTTGTAGTATATCTCTAAAATTTCAGATGCTATATGGCAGCTTAGTAGGGATTTGTTAGTTGAAAAGGTATTGTGCACCACAACAGGAAATCTAGTATACTGAGAAAGAATATAATCAGACAGATACATGTATATTCATCTTTGGTTACTGGATACATAGAATAATGATGATAGCAAAAATGTGGAAAATGTTTCCTTGCCTCTTAGACTTCAAATCCACCATGCTGAATGGACTTTTATAGGGCATATACTTGTTCATGACCTCTAGTGTTAAGAAATTCTGTCATGTTTGAAAACTAGTCCCTAGTGGAGCCTGTATCCCTGTTAATAGCTGAAAGGTCAATGGAGCTGCTAAACAGTTTGTATTACTGTCAGGGTGGCCATGAAAACACCACCTGCTGCAAGAGGACTTGGCAGCTGGGTCAACAGGCACTGTGGGAATTTATCAACTTAGGGGGGCCACTTGCATAAAACTTTGACTGATGAATTGGGACTAGACTGGCTTATTGGGCTAAAGCTGCTCTATTATGTATAACTTTCTTTGGGATGGCAGAGCTGCCTGCTGGCTCCCTGAGACATATGCAAAGGATAAACAGAACTGGTTTCCTCTTATGAAGTGATTTTTTTGAAAAAAACACTCTTTAGCATCCAGTCTAATAAGAAGTAGGATGAAGATATTAAGAAAACAATAAACAAAGGGCAGTAAGTGGGCCATGGGGGGAAGAAGAATGAGGGGCAGTTTTTGATATTGGTCACAGAGGAGATTGGGGATACAACATTTCTATAAAATGACCCCTCGAGCCTGGAATTTGCATTGTTAATTTATAGCCTTATTAAGGGAATGGTCTGTGTGACTTGGTTGGGTAACAGATAAGTGATATGTTAAAATATAGCAAGAGTGGGTACATAGTAATTAAATCAACATGATGGAGAATAATTTTCCTTTACAAATTCCTAGAGAAATAAAGCCTGGAAAAGTTTCAAAAAAAGTCATTTGGTTTAAGTTCATCTGAAACAAAAATTAAAGAATATTTGTCAATACTATGAAAAAATTTGTGTTCTATAAAAATAAATCTTGGAAGTTACATAACTTTGTCGGAATTCTTTAATTTCCACCCCTAGGAACATTTATGTACTTCTGAAAGGATTTAGCAAAGAGCGTCCACGGTATAATTTGGACATTTGAACACTACGTATTGAGAGTTGTTTTTTTTTTTTTTTTGAAACGGAGTCTCGCCCTGTTGCCCAGTGCTGGAGTGCAGTGGCATGATCTCGGCTCACTGCAACTTCCACCTCCTGTATTCAAGTGATTCTCCTGCCTCAGCCTCCTGAGTATCTGGGATTACAGGCATGCACCACCATGCCCAGCTAATTTTTGTATTTTTAGTACATAGAGGGTTTCACCATGTTGGCCAGGCTGGTCTTGAACTCCTGACCTCAAGTGATCCTCCCATCTCGGCCTCCCAAAGTGCTGGGATTACAGGCGTGAGCCACCATGCCTGGCTCTATTGAAGGTTATTAGAAGCTCCATAGATGTCTTTATTCCAATTTTGGAACTAAAGGAACCTTAAAAGTTGAGAGAGCATCTGAAAATAATCCTGGAATGCCTGGAATAAACACACAAAAATTACTAAAGAATGTAATATGTTTAAAATACATTATTTAAACACCTTCACAGTCCTCTGTAGAATGCAGCAGGGACAGAAATATCATCTTCTACATATTTTTTGATGGACAAAGGGGCACAGTTTGGTGAAATAATCTATGCTGGGTGCTACACTAAGGAAGATTTAGAGACCAGACCAATTGACTCCCTGTCTGACCCAGATAGACTTGCTCCCAATCTTGACTAGTTTCAGATGGCACTACTAAGTGAAAGTAAAATTATTGCCAAGATTTTGTGTTCAGTTCATCTAAATCTGTTTTCTAGAACTGCTAGCTGAAGGAGCCCCCAGGCTAAGGCATACTGAATTCAGTACTAGAGACTTTTTTGGATCCTGTGAGTTGGCTGAGTAAACTGGGTGATTGGTGTTGATTTGACCTTAACTCTGCTCTGCCATAAGATGTGACTGTTCAATCCCTGAAGGTATTCCAAGAGTGTGTACAATGTTCTAACATGGAGGCAAACTTAATTCCTTTTCTGTTTCCTTGGAAGTTGCTTTTTTTTTTTTTTTTTTTAGACAGAGTCTCACTCTGTCACCCAGGCTGAAGTGTAATGGCATGATCTCGGCTCACTGCAGCCTCCTCCTCCTGGGTTCAAGTGATTCTCCTGCCTCAGCCTACCGAGTAGCTGGGATTACAGGCACCCGCCACCATGCCCAGCTAATTTTTTGTGATTTTACTAGAGATGGAGTTTTTACCAGATTGGCCAGTCTGGTCTCAAACTCCTGACCTCAGGTGATTCACCCACCTCGGCCTCCCAAAGTGCTGGGATTACAGGCATGAGCCACCACGCCCGGCCTGGTGGAGTTTTTTGTTAAACTCAGGAGTTTTTTCTTAACTCCTGAGTTCTAGGCATTGTCTTTTCTTTTCTTTTTTTTTCATGCTAAACAATGGCATTTAATTTTTACAAGAGGATATCTCACCATCCTTTTCTGAGGTTGCTGCACACTGTAATTGATTTGAAACTTACGTAAATGATTATGTAGCTTACAGCTTTAGATCAAATTGTCCTTACAGACTGAGGTGGTAATACTAGAACCTTATCTGTTTTTGCCAAAATGATTTAAGAGATACTATACGTATAATTTCCATGGTTTCTAAACTCCCTCATTGTGTGTTTGTGTGTGTGTGCATGCGCACATGTAGGAAAAAAATAGGAAAAACATAAATCCTATGGTAAGAATGTAACTTCTATGACATATAATACAGAAAATAAAAATTTCACAGTTTTCTGCTTTTCTCTTCTTGGGCCACAAATCAACTGATGTTTGAAAGTTATTCTGAAAACATTATTCTAGCAAGTCTGGGGGCTTTGGTACGAGAATACAATTAACCTAAGAGTTTAATTTGTGTGTTTGATTTTTGGTATAACAAAATGTGTCTATATATTGTTTTTTTAGTTGATAAGATTCTTTTTTAAAATTCAGCCTCAAAAATTTTAGAAAAACAATTCTGCCGTAACACGGACATCCTGAATACCACTATGCTTGTAATTAGTTTGTTTCCAAAATAATCCTGTTCACACACTTAAGTGTCTGCTTATATAGAACTTCAACTCATCTAGGAAGAAATACAATAATAATAAACGTTGATGGCCAAATCAAAACAGCATGAGGCTCCCAACAAATGTTTATAAAAACATTTGTTTTCTTATAGTCAGTTTAATTTTGAAATTTACGCTCATGTCTGTGTACAAGGACGGTTTCTTTGGGACTCTGCTACTTCCCCCACCTTCTGAAAAGCAAACACAAATCTTAACCCAGGCCCCCCACATGACATGACTCACCAGAAACAGGCACCATAATGAGAAGTCAGGCCTTCAGGTATGTCACTCTGAGACCACCCTACTAGAGGAGAACTAAGATCACAAAGCCAAGGTCCCTTATGGCAACCTTGGTAATTAGACACTAATAATAGACTGAAGGTGTAAAATTCACCTCCGCTCAGTCACAGACTAAACAATCCAAATGAAGAGAGAAAGATTTTTGTGAGAAGGAGAGAGAATCCATTACAATGCTACCAGGTACTTTGCAAAAACATATAGACTTAGACAGTATAATAGAATAACAATGACTGTTTTGAAACTAATTGTATTATATCTGAGTGAAACCCCTACACCTCATTATGAATCTTTAGAATTTTGTGAATTAATGTTAGTTTGATTTTTATTCTTAAGGTTGCCAACTTCAACAATCCCCTAAGTGTCTGATTTTTTTGTTGTTGTTGTTTATGTCTTTGCTTTTCTTATGGAGGACATTAATTTCACATTTGAGGGAAAAAAATTGCTGTAGTATATAGATGGGTATTTCTCTTACTGTGAAAGAAAATGTATACAGTCAAATAGAGAAGGGATGTTATCAACCTGTGATATGTGATATGTGATACTGCCCAGAGATCATTTAGAACTGGTTCTTCTTTTTGTTCTGCAAGATCCAATGTCAACCTACATTTCTCTCAGAAAAGCGTTTTGTCATATAAAAAAGGAGAAAATTTCAGAAAAACATACACAATTTACAATTTAAAAAGAATATTTTAAAATGCCCTTAGTAAACTTTTCAGAGTATTAGAATTAACTTTTTTGAAAAAGACTTGAATTGAAATTTGAAAATGGAGTCATGAAAATAATATAGAAGGAATCTGAAATTTGCAGCATGGTGTGGCTAAAGAGTAACAAGTCCGAGTGCTCAGCAACAGTCGTGTCTGTAAGGATCCTCAGGTTTCGTTATGATTAGCTGTTTCTAAATTGATGACTAATGTCTTTTCAACAACATATAATTTTAGCAGCTTCTGATAATTCAGGTTTGATCCATGAAATTAACAACTGACTAGTGATGATTCAAGATGATTGAAGTACATATGTATAAATGTTGTGATGCATGAGTGGGAAGGACCGGGGCGAGATAAACATATTCTTTAAAGGATTAAAACATTCAAATCTTTCTTTTGCTGAAGCAAATAACAAAACCCTACTTAAGTTTATATTTGTCTAGTTACCACAGTCTTCATGAGCGCTGTGAGCTTTCAGATAGTTTCCAAATGAGGCTCAGATGTTGAACTGCCAGAGTAACTTACCTGTTTACTTAACAAAAATCATACTAAGCACCTGTCATGTCTGCCAGTATGTTTCTCATTTTCTTTACAATAAGGAGGGTTTATGGCTTCCAACACCAGAGCCTAAGCCACTGCCTCACATGTCAGGGCCCCTGTCTGGCTTTTAACTGAAGACTCTGATTCCATGAATATAATGTTGCTCTGTGATGACAGCAAGAACCACACGAATGAGCTTTTGAAGTTCTGCATAGTGGCATTAGTCATCATAGACAGGGGAAGAGGATCCTCTCAGGACAGTGCTAAGCATATGGAAGTGGCAGAAGTGTACATCTTGGCTGATTGCTAATTGTGACGTTCCTATCATTAATTGAATGAACAAAAATAACTGGAAGAAGAAAATTATTGACTTAATGGGATAAAAAGAAATCTCACCTTTTGGGATCTACAATTTTGTAGAGTTTTCCATTGTGAGTCTGGGTCATACTTTTACTGCTTGATAAAATGTAAACTTCACCTGTTAAAGAAAGAAATAACAGTAAGCAAATTTATAGCAGTACAGGTCCTTACTTCCTATTGCCTGGCAGTTATTCTGTATGTAAATCTATCTCCATCTGTCCACAAGAAAATCACTTGCCTAAAGATTATGCAAGAGTCTCACATGTCTGCCTTTACAGTGCATCCAGAATTCCAGATTCCAGTCACTCCTTTCCATATCCCACTACTACTCCAGTGCAAGCAGATATTATTTCTCATCTAGATTATGGTAACAGCTGTCTAACTGAGCTCCCTGTTGCCACTCTTGTTCTTCTGTGTGTATTCTCAACGTACCAGCCACAGTGATTCTTTTCAAAAGAGTTAGATCATGTAAGTTGGATCACACTCCTTTGTTTCAATGCTCTGCAATAGCTTCTTATCTCATTCAGAGCAAAAGCAAATCCTCACAGTAGCACCTACTGCTATAACCTCATCTGCAACATTTTGCCCTCTTGTTCACTCTTCTGTAGCCTCACTGGCTTGTGGTTTCAGACATGGGAGGCAAGTTCCCAACTCAGGCTCCTGTCTCAGGTTCTTGCTGTTCCAGGCCCCTATTACAGGCTCCATCTTCCTGTGAGTCTCCACTAGGTTCATCTTTTTCCCCTTCCTTCAAGGCTGTACTTAAATATCACCTTTCCTGACTGCACTTTAAAATCGCACCTTCCCCAACTCCCAACAAAATCCTCTTCACTACTAGATTTTTCTTCAAAGCATTTATCACCAATTTATATACAGTATTTTAAAAAATTTATTTTGATTTTCCTCCTCCTGTGCAACATAAATTTCATGACACTAGTTTAGACTTCTTGTCTTTTTCCTTTTTTTGACGGAGTGTCGCTCCTCACCCAGGCTGGAGTGCAGTGGCGTGATCTCGGCTCCCTGAAAGAGTTTACGCCATTCTCCTGCCTCAGCCACCCAAGTAGCTGGGACTACAGGCGCCCACCACCACGCCTGACTAATTTTTTTTTTTTTCTTTTTTTTTTTTTGTATTTTTAGTACAGACGGGGTTTCATCGTGTTAGCCAGGATGGTCTCGATCTCCTGAGCTCGTGATCCACCCGCCTTGGCCTCCCAAAGTGCTGGGATTACAGGCGTGAGCCATTGCGCCCAGCCGACTTTTTGTCTCGTTATCCACTGCTGCATCCTCAGCATCCAGAACAGAGCTTTGCACAGAGTAGGTGCTCAATAAATATTTGTTGAGTGACTATTAAATGGGCAAGTTTTATCTTGATTTATTTCTGTGCAAGATTGATACATGTTAGTTATCAAGTTGTTACCGTTAATTGATAATTTGAGGCCACATGAAATTGGGGTGTGCCTTCTTAATCTTTAGCTTTTTTGGAATATATGAAAGTGCATCGCAATGTGTTAAAATAAACACTGGGGGAGAGGGGAGAGAAAGACAGAGAGAGAGAAGAAGAGAGAGAGAGAGAGAGAGACACCATGATGCTCCGTCTCAACTCTCTAAACTCTTAACTCTTGATGCTAGCTGTGTTCATAATGATGAAATACAACAGATGAGGTACTCTTTTAGGAGAAAACCACCCCGTTTATCACCACTACTTCCATATAATTCTATGTGTTGAATTGATCATGTGAATAGAAAATTAGAAGCTGTATTTATAATTACACATTTATAAAGTTTTAAAATTTATATTTGGTCCTCCCTTATGAAATAATCCTTGATTTAGTCTATATTTCTCTTACTATTGTGCATTAAACACACCCTGCTACTCTTCTACTTCTGAAAAAGATTTACACAGTTTGTACTAAAAACGTAGGCACAACAGAAAAAATAAAAATGAAAGTACAAAGCAAAGGAATGTAAGCAAAAGAATTAAAATTATTTTGTCAAATATTTTATAGTTTACTTCATTTAATCCTCACAACAAATCCGTCCTGACTTTATAGTTAAAAAATAATATGCAAAGTCCCAGACTCTCAATACTTTTATTTCAAAAGGTGCAAAAACTTACTCACTTTCTTGTATGGTTCTTCAATTAAAGCTAGGGAGTTTCACATTAAAATGTAATCCAGTGAAACTGTATTTATTTTAATTATGAGGTATATACAGGGTTGTAGCTTTTGGAGAGTCAGGATTATGTATTTTTATTTTTTAGTTCTGCTCCTAAATAGTATTAAGTGGACACAGACATTTGGGATGGTTTACCTAATGGTGGTGATGTTAACATAATGAGTGATGATGAATCATTTGTAGCAAGGTCTGGGAAAATCAGAATTATTCAGTCACAACATCTAAACATTCATCTCTAACTCAGACACAAACCATTCTTTGTGCTATCTCGGCTCACTGCAACCTCCACCTCTAGGGTTCAAGCGATTCTCCTGCCTCAGCCTCCCAAGTAACTGTGATTACAGGGGCCTGCCACTATACCCAGCTGATTTTTTGTAGTTTTTGTAGAGATGGGGTTGCACCATGTTGGCCAGGCTGGTCTCGGACTCCCAACGTCAGATGATCCACCTGCCTTGGCCTCCCAAATTGCTGGGATTACAGGCATAAGCCACGATGCCTGGCCTCATTCTTTTACTTTTCAAATCATTGTTTGCCAGTGAAATTAAAATTATATTACAGAGGATGTGAGTGAGGAAAAGTATCTTTCTGGTTCCTTTGAGTGGGGTAAGGGAATGTTAAGGAAAATTTTTAAATTGCTTTCAGTACTGGAACAAGAAAAGAATAGACTGGATTCTCTTCTTTGAATTGTTATGTTCCTGTGGCTCTGAAACGTATCTTATGTGTTTCAACAGTCTTGTCTGAGTCCCTTATTATTCTAAGTAAAGGGCATGAAACTATTTCTGATGAAGTCTCCATTTGATGTAAAAAAATCCAAATCCTAAGTTTTAGAGAAAATATTCTGATTTACGTGAGAAACATACATTCTTCTTTATGCCTAGAAATTTATCTCTGAGGCTAAAGGAGCATAGTAGTTATGGTTTCTTTGAATATTATTTTTTAAAGGGAGTCACTATGAAACTACATTTATCTCTGTAATTTGAATTAGTAGAGAGTAAACTATTTACTCACTGATGAATCATATTTCAATTTCAACTTCTTTTTTGCTTTTTAAGCTGCATACGTTTTGATAAACATGCCAAGAAATACATTATATGTTATACCATAGATTGTCCCATGAGAACATAATTTCTATTCTATTCGAAAGAAGATCTGTACTCAGATCATCTTGCTCAAATTTCATGCCCCCATGGGCAAAAAGAAAAAAGAAAAAAGAAATAGCAGATAAGGCAAGTTTCAGATTCCAACAAAACTTTTTTATTTATTCCAAGAGACATGGATAAATGGAAAGGTTTTTAGATAGAGAATATACACAAATTACTCAGATGTATAATCAAACATATCATTAAACATTTAAAAAATTATCTCTTCAGGACTAAAAAATTATTTTTCCTGCCTCCCATTTTTCTGCCTTATATTTTAGTATTTCTAGTGTGAAAATAAAATATAAAGGCCCTCAGGGAAAAGTTACTGGTAGAGAATATGTAACTGGACCATCTTAATCTTTGCTGTAGATTACATTTCCAACAAGTAGAGGATAAGATTGCTATATTTATGCTTCATGGCAGATTGTACAGTACCTAGTTCATCTTCTCCAAATCCCAAGATGTGACCGGAAAAGTAGCCTCTACAGGACCCACTAGTGCCGAGACAGAGTGGTTTTTCTTGCCATTGCTTTGTCACAGGACTTTGCTGGAGAGTTAAGAAATTCCTACAACAAAACATAACATAAACCTACAATGAATACATACTTTTGTTTAATGATGACAATAAAATGTCTCAAATAAAATTCATAACAAACAATTGCTTTGCCATAGACCTGGCTTCTAAAGGGGAAAATAATAAAGCCCATAATGTGTGTGAGTACTGTGAAATTCCCATATGTGGAGAAAGTACTGAAAGATAGGATTTTGTTTGGAGGGGGCACTAAAAGTACCTGAGTATGAGAAAAGCCCTCCCCTTCATCCAGAGAATGATATTTCCTCGCCAGGACTAGAATCCATGCTGTGCTATTAATCAGAGAGAGGGACAGGGGAAGAGCATGGGGTCAGTACATTTTTCTAGTTCCTTGTAGCGACCGAGAGTATCAGCTCTGCCATATGCCTGAATGCCAGTGACTTAGGAAACAAGATTCTTAATTTGGATTTTGTCACAGAGTTTCTTACAATTATCCACAATGTGACCTTGAAAATTGAGACTAAAATTTAATTTTGTATTATTCCTACTTATAGAGACAAATTATATTAACTTGCTTAAAGTCCTGAAAATTTGGCAAAACCAAAAATCTTGAGCCTTCCAGTATAATTTAAAAAATATTTATGTGGCAAGTAAAATAATAGTTTTCAAATTAATTATTGTCATGGTAAATTTATGTTGAGGATGAAGGGAAGAGCCCAAATAATATGAAAAGTCCATCTGAAGACTTCTGTGCACTTAAAAATTATTTTATGAAATTTATCACGCCTGTCGAGAGAGCATCTTTTTGGAAGTTCTTCAATTAAACCACTATATCTATGGAACTAACAGTAAATACTATTTATGTGTGATCCCCATCTGATGCACAAAAAGAGACAATCATTTGAATATTTTGTGGCAGTTTGCCAAATGATTAATGGATATGTCATTTGATATATCATACTGTTGTGGTATCAGCAAACCTACCCATTACGATCTCCAAACACATAGCTTCCATACAGTCTTTCTGACTGGCAGCCCCGGTATACAAATCCACCAACCAAAGGACCATTACTGAACGGCTTGAATTCTAAAAGTGATGGCTCACTTTCTGGAAAGAAACATAGCATTAGATCAAATGAAACATATTTTCGTAAAGTAAAAGGAATGTACACCAAACAACAATTACTACAGTGATTTAACTCTGAAATGTGTTCTATGATACACCAAAGGGTTTCTTGCTAGGGATATTTAATGAAAGCAGTCTTTGCTAAATAATATCAACATTAAAAGACCTCCATGTACAGCTAAATGAAATGAGCATGCTCTGCAAACGCCTGCTGTTGTAATTTTCAAGACATACCAAGTTTTCAATGAAATTAGAATCTGGATATTTTGGGACTCATGATTATTTACTTTAGAACCAAAATACTTTAAAAAAACGTTTAAGGCTTTACATACTAAGTTTTTTGTGGAAATACTTCCGCATATATTGAGTAAATTGAGACAGACCTCTGTCAAAAGATATAAAATGTTTAAAAGCCTACACTTTAATGAAAATAAAAACATAGTACAGAAAAGGTCTTTAAACATGCATTTATTCTATATGTGAAAATGTTGTAACTTAGTCAAGTAATATCTTCATTAAAATATTTTAATGTTCTGTTCATAGAGTTGTGTGGATAACAAAGTCTATTTCAATAACTCCTGATTACATGTGTATAGTCTTGTGCCTCTGTCTTTCTGTTCAGGCCATTACATACTTGGATATCTGCATGCTAATTGTAATGGAAAAGCTCTAAAGCTACTTGCAAACTAATCTGAAAATTACCCTTTATGTATTTAATATCAAATAAGTCATTATCAACAGATTTTATCAAAGGCTTTTGTGGAAAGATAGTAATTTTAATGACCTCTTCCCCTCCCTTGTGATTATGGTGTATACGATACTACAAAAAAGTAGAAAAGATAAGAGAAATTTTAAATAATGAGCACACTGAGAGGTAGCATAATTGAACAATTAAGATCACAGACTCTTGAATTAGGCTGCTCAGATTCAAATCCAGACTCTGCCACTTTGTATTGTGTGACAATTAATCTTTCTGTGCTTCAGTTTCCTCATTTGTACAATGTGGCCAATGATAGTGCCTATCACATAGAGTTGTTCTGTAAAGGAAATGAATATAAAGTGCTTACTATAGGGTCTGGCATGTAGTAAGCACTGTAGATGTGTTTTAAAATAAATAAATGTAGTGCTGTTAATATTGTAACCAATTTTAGCTTAACCTCAATTAATGTGACTGTAGAATTTTGTTTAACCTACAAATATAGCCAAAATTCCATCAAGCTAGTGACTCATTAGTTTTTTTTTTTTTTTCAAATCACATTACTCTTTGGTTTGGCTTTTAAAAGATGCGCGTGCTCACACACACACACACGCCCCTAAAAAAAGTGAAATAACTGAATACCACATGAACTAACACAGCTGCTTCATTCCTGGTGTTAAACAAATATCTGTATTGAATGAGTAAATAGAAAAAGCAATCAATTTAATAATCTTAATCTACTGTGCTTCCTGAATAATAATAATGGTTGATATATTGCTTCCTTCAAATGGAATAAATACTAAAATATTGAAAAAACTAAGTGTTTTGAACTTTTTTATTATCCAACTTTATATTTTTACATGTTCTCTCTAAATATTCAAGTAATCATGTTATTAAAAATACTGCTTAAATGTCCCATTCCCATGACTTGTTTTTGCAAGTTGATTACTTTGTTTTCTCTAAGATAAACATTTTTTTAAAAAATTACATTCTTATTTGAATCACTTACAATTTTCCTAATGCTGAGACAAGCATGTTGGATATTGAGAAATGTCTTACTTTTAACACTTTTCTCTGTATATAAGATGTTAAGACAAGCTGCTCTCCCCTATTGAATAGAAGTTATTCATCTTGATTCTTTGATGAGCAAAATATAAGCTGCTAACTTTTGAAGGACTGTTAAATGTTTTGGACCTACTGAGAACCTTTCAATCCATGGTAATTAACCAGATGGAACCCTCAGGGCTTGTAAGAGTCACTGGAGCTTTAAAAAGTGAGCAATTTACTCCCTCATGATTGTTAGGCCAGTGTTTTTATGCTTTCCCAAACGCTCATTTTTCAGAAATCCTTTTTTCTTCAATTACTAAATATACTAAAACAAAACTCG